>NC_056726.1:1390803913-1390928913 GCF_019279795.1 Protopterus annectens
TTGGTGGCCCTGGATTCTCCCAGTCACAAACTTTTGTGTTTTCCCCAGTAGCTGCAGGTGTGTGGTGAGGTACAGACAGAATGGAGCATTGTACTCAATTAGGTGTCTGATAAGGGTAGAGTACAGCAGAGTTATGGCCTCCCTGGTCTTGGATGCAATGCCCTTATTTAGGAGGTGTGCAGTGTAGAATGTGTGTCTCATCACTATGGACACATAGTAATTGAAGTGTAGATTGCTATCAACATTTATTTTATTTATTATTTTTTTTTTACATTTGTTTACCTGGAATGTCTGACTGGGCAAGAACCCCATTTTTAGCAGAGGCTCATGGAGAAAAGCTCCATTACAGTTCATCTATACAAATTAAGATCAGTAGTTAATGATTAACAGTAGAAAAATAAGTACAATTTCAGAGAGAAAAGGTAATTTACATATAGTACAAAGAAAGTTACATAACTGAACACAAAGTAAAGCATGACATATCAACAGAAAAGGCTGAAGTGATACACTATTATATGCTCAGCAGAGTAATTATTACAGTAAAAACTTAATAATTGCTCCTAGTCACTCGGGAACATGTGTTCCCAAGTCTCACAACACTGTGTTTGACCTTAGAATGGTGCTGTGTATATCATAATTAGCAGGGCTACTTCATTACCAAAGGGAATGATGAGGAATTCTTTTGCTTTAAGGTTCAGTCTGTGAATTTGTCACCAATCATCTGTCTATGTTAGCCCCTTCTGTAATATGTTAACATAGTTAGAGGACTGTACATGACTGCATCCAGTTGACAGTCAATTACAAATGTGATAAGCCACAGGTCATCTACCTTTGCCTGGACTTCAGAGAAATAGTTTCCAAACAGTTGAGGATATAGTACAGATCTATGTGGTATTCCACTGGTAAGTGGTCTAGTGGTGGAGGTGCAGTCCACATCTTTGACAGTGTGTGTGTTCTGTCGGTGAAGAGTTGGCTATCCATCTAGTAACACATGGGTTAATCCCCAGATGGAAGATGTCCTCTATGATACCTGAATGGGGGATAATGTCAATGGCCTTGGATAACTCAACATAGGTGGTATGTCCTGTTATCCTATATCCAGGTCTTTGTGGTTATTATCAGGAAGTCAACTATTATCCAGAAGTCCACTCAGTTTAATAAGCAAGATCTACCCTTCACAAAACCAAAAAGAGTTGGACCAAGTGTGTTGAAGGTCACCTATGTTCCTGTGGATAAGGTCCATGCTTATTCCTTTCACAGCCTTGCAGATAAGGCTTTTTAGACATATGGGTCAATTGTTCTAGTTCTGCATGTTAACAGATTCATGTGCATTGCATATCACACAACATTTGATATTAATTTTTGGAGTGTAGGTGATATATGTGTGAAATAAGTATTGCGGCATCAGGGTTGCAGTGCTTGGAGGAGGCAACACATGGCTGTATTGTAAATATCTGACATATTGTTAGATGGGGCCTTCAGTTTGTTACGTTTCCACATGTAATTTCATGTCATAAACAAGAAATGGACAGTAAACACCAGCAATACATAATAATATTTACATTTCCATAATGTGGCAAGCAGTGGATTTGTGCAATAGCTGGAAAAGTGTTTGTACATGTGAGATACAAATTTCCAGTACTTTCCCTGTTTGCACATAGCTAAGCAGTGCACAAATGTGAGCTGCATTGCTAAAGTCTGAGAGTTAGTATTGAGTCTATGAAACACACCTGGTGCTTAACTGACTCTGTGGTAGCAGGTGTAAATGCACTGAACCCACATGATACTGGGTTCAAATCCAGGTGTATCTAATATTTTAAAAAACATTTAAATAAATAGTGATAATCCAATGACATTAATTCTTTATAGTACATGTGCTGCTGTATGTTGCTTCAGTGCAGCAGGGTTAAGCGACATTGCATGAAGGTAACCACAGCAATGTACTGCCATTCACTGTTACTTGGCATTGCTGTAAGATGTGAAACTGTGTGCAAACATAAAGACCAAAATGGGAAAGGATCCATTGATTTTTCTTCTACTTGTGTGTGTTTTGTGTGATTCTAATTTTTGACCAGATTATATGTGTTAAAATGGAATAGATAGGAAAGTGATGAAATGGGGAGCAAGTGGGGGGGGGAGAACAAAGGCAAAGCAATACAGCAATGTGTAAGAGGGAGGTAGGAAAGAACCATAGCTATCCATTTCTTCAACAGTAAAAACTGATCATATGTGAAGAATATTAGCTGAATTTGGACTGCCACCTCTAGAGAGAAGAAATCATGTTGTATAGCCAATTGGACTGAATCAAGTGTCTCAATAAGACACATGTGTGAAATGGAGAGCTATGTATGGGGACAATCTTTTTTGTGGGACAGGTGCCCATTTTTTTTTTATTCTACAGGAGAGGACTGCTTGACAAGAGACGTATGTATGTATGGGTCAGAATGTTGGGTAGATAAGGAAGCAAATGCAAACAAACAAGACAAACAAGACAAGAGACAGGGACGGTGAGGGACACACAAGCTTGGTGGACATGATGATTACTGTGAGGGAGGGGACAACTCAGGCTCATGCACATCAAGCTCGGAGACAGTGAGAATCGTGTTTTTGCCTACTGGACTGTTATCAATGGTCCCTTACTCCACTGGCAGTTGGAGTGCTTGATGTCTTTTCCTCCTGTGGACCATGAGGGACAGCAGCTTCTCCAACCAGTATAGGCATGCACCAATGGTGCAGTGCACAACTCTATACATCAACCCTGTAATCTCATGGTGAGTGATGAAATCCCCACCTCCACCACTGCTTCTGGAAGGTACCACTGCACCAGCTTCCTGGGTAGTACTACTTGAGGGCACACGTAGTGCAGGAGCAGCAGAAGTAATGCCTCCAGGTTGGCTCTCAGATGTGTTGGGCATTGGTGCTGGAGCTGGTGGAGTGGGGGCATAGTGATTCACTGAAGCTGGCCCACCTTGCTGTGCTGTGTAGCATTTAGTGATATGGTAGACATGGATGACATGGAGATATCTTGATGATACATAATAGAAAATACAAAAAAAAGAGACAAGAGACGGGTGAGAGAAAAAAAGAGGTAAAATAAGTACCATCATATGTGACATGCAATGCATAAATAGAATTGTACAACTCTTTTTTCTGAAGTATTACATTTAAGTATATGTCTTAGCAGATACAGACTATACTACAGATTGATGAATGTAATTCTTGAAATGTGCATATATTGCACATATGCATGTTCCAAGTATGCAAATTACAGTTTACAGCAGGGCACTTGTGCCACTGGTATAGTTTTTTTTTTATTTAATGTAAATATTATTGAAGAAATAACGGTATTATGTAATTGTGAATCATGATATTTGAACCCACAACCTTTGACTAAAGTCTAATATTGGACTTCTATGATAGGTTTGTGCTACAGACTAATGCACACATACTTGCTTTTACAGTTGAGATTTGAATGCTTAGTTTGATATAACTCTATAAGACCAAAACAATGTCTAACTCTTAAAGCTACAACACCCTTTCTCTTCTGTTGTATGCATACCACTTGCTTCCCTCAGTCTCTCCAATCAAACAACATGAGCCTGCAGATTGAACTCACATCTGGTGGCAAATGGAGAAAGAACAGAAAAGAACCATATACCAGCCTTGTCTATATTTAGCTTTCTAAGTCTTACATGTACTTTCTTATTGTCATACTTACAGAGCTGTGGGATGTCTACAATCTCAAAACTCATTCGACCAATGGTTGAGGGCATCCCTTTTTCACCTGTGTATGTCACTAAAATTATGTCTACACTGCTCTCCAGTGTGTGGAATACCAGTGGTATTGGAAACAGTCTGAGCCATACTATTTCATGCCTCGGACTTGTACTGGGAGCCAGAATAATCCCCCTGCAGAAGCCTTTTTCTGTGGTCCTTTACCAGGAGTCTAGTAAATATGCTGGACTCCAGGACACCCCACCTCTGTGCCCTAGACTTGGCACCTTCCTCTCTAACACTAGCTATGCCTGCCAGCCAAACTAGAGCAATAGAAACTGATGCTTTCCTGCCAATTCCAGTTATCATATTTACTGGTAGTACACAAACTCATGTAATGATGACAACTGCTTTTGAGCCAAGCAGGGATAAAATAAATATTTGAAATAGGAAGGTTAATCTAACACTTGCTAGTAGGTTAGAAATATATATTGAAAACTGGAAGGTAACTGTTAGATAAGTTGAGTTTGCAGACATGCATTGAGGGCATAAATGTAATGACCTGGGACATTTGTTTTTGCCTTTAAACACTAAGGAAAATTGATTTTTACACTGTGGGATTCAAACCTAGGCATAAGGGACAAAACATGTTCTTCCACACCACTGATGTTCCATCTTTGCCACAGAAGAATCACTGCTCAGACATAGTCTGGAATCATACATGAATGCAAGTGACAGTTTGAGCTGAAAAGCATGTATGTGTGTGACCTGACAAGGTTATTGGATATAGATCCAGAAGAGTATATGTCTTATGTAATTGTAAAGCCCACGCAAGTCTAAATAGCAAAATTATACTTACAAAAATATAGTAGTCAGTATATCCACAGTCATACAATTGAAAACACAATAATGGTGTCTCACCCCTCATACATATAATTCATATCAGATCCATTATCTAAAGTATAAGTGAGAGTTAATATAATGGGAAGTGGAACAGCAGTAAAAGTGTATGGAATGTCCTGTATTAGAACCCAGGACAATGTGTACGGCAGTCCTACACTTACACCTGTTGCCACAAGAATGTTGAAATAGCTCTTGCCTATTTTTCAGTTCAGTTCTATAAACTTCACTGTCAGAACAGTAAAAATAGGTTGCACACCCTGCACTAGAGCACAGGACCATCTGCACTCGCACCCTACACTTACTCCTACTGCCACAGGACTTGTTACATGACATTTTCAAATTTCCTAATCATTCTTAAGGTCTGTGTGTTAAACGCTGTGCAATGTCACTTAGGGGGTTTGAGCAGTACCCTGTAGAATTAATTGGATGTATCCAGTTTCAGTTACTGGCTGTCTGAGTCCTATCTGCAGGTGTTCAATGGCTGCAGCTGCTGGTGAAGCTTGCTAACTGCCACGCAACACCACTAAGTACAGTTGCATAATGAAACATAAAAATTGCAAAAATATATTGTTTTTGACATTTGCCCTTTTACAGCTGCCCTGTTTTCAGGTGTTCTGTGGGTGTTCTGTTTGCTTCCTGGGTGGGCCACTAGTCCAGTTTGCTAATTGCTGTGCTTCACACAAACTAGATAAACACAGCCAAACCTTACATTCATTTTCTCTGTTTCCCATGTTTGCACTTAACTGCACATCACACAGCCCACCCCCCCCCAAAAAAAAAGAGAAAAAAGTAAAAAAGGGAAAAGTAGCTAAAATGAGGAAAAGCAATCTATAACATACACACTACAAAGTGTTAACACAGATGAGATATTTCTACATAGGTATGAATTTGAACTCACTCCAATGAACCTTCAGAACATAGCAAGG
This sequence comes from Protopterus annectens, assembly GCF_019279795.1. NCBI lineage: Eukaryota > Metazoa > Chordata > Ceratodontiformes > Protopteridae > Protopterus > Protopterus annectens. Next base: position 1,390,809,457 of record NC_056726.1, read on the forward strand.
GTGCCCTATCCCTCTTTGCCACACAAACACCTCTGCAGCAAGGAATTGAAATAATTCTTCATACAATTAACTGCAACATCATATACAGTAACATGACACCATATGTGACGGCCATGCCCTGGCCCAGCAATCAAGGAGCCTCAATCCTCACCACTAACACCAGGGAGGTTGACTCATAGAAGAGAGGAAAGGATAACTAATACACACAGTAAAGCACAATTTTCCTTAACTGCACACAGAGATCACAGTCAGTCTGGGGCTGGTTGCTCCCTTGCTCACCAGGTCCCCAATAAGACTCCCCACTGGCACAGCTATAGGGTCCAGGTCTCAGCCTAGCTGGGCAAGCTAAAACCTCCAGTACCCTATCTGTCCAACCAGTGCTTCGTGTCCCTGCCCAAGTAACTGACACAACGCACACACACACACACCCTTTGAGATAAGTATTTATACAACTTCACAGACACTCCTGGGAAAGGCTGATACAGATTCTCCAGCTGTGCCCCTTTACCCAGACCATATGGTAGTAATCCCTGCCACCACCCAGCTAATAATATCAGCTAATAAAAGGCCCTTAAAAGGGTGTCCAATTATTACTGCACAATATTATAATCCAATGGTAGTATGACCAATCAGTCTCAAGGCTTATTGGAAGGGCTTAGACAGTAAACTCCATAAATGTATAATGTACTCTAAAGCACAATTTATCTCTACATAAACCAACCACAGGTAGAAGGTTTTAAAAATATTTAATAATAAATAATTAAAACACAAGACAAAACTACTACACTACAGAGGTATCTAAGAGTACAGAGATCACACAGAAACTTAAAATAATACAGTAGTACAGGTCTGATTTAAAAGAAAATACCTAATTAATCTTTACTAGCTTTAACTATTCCTACAAGAAATCACAGTGCTAAAACTTACATGTGAGCTTAGGCAGAGTGCTGAGTTAGATATCCAAGATCAAAATGCTCTCAGTCTCTTGTGCGAAATAGTGTTTAAACATTACTAACAAACATGTCTGCTGAGTCCGTCCCAAATTACATCATGTTGACACTTAGGTTTTTCCCAGGCAAACAAACTGCATTATTTAGCAATCTAACACCTGCTCAGAAACTTACAACAATAAAAGACATTACATATGTATACTCTAACAGAAACCAGAGCAGTAAAGCACCATCCACATGCAAATTCTGGTCATAAACGTTAGCCTTAAAATAATGGGCATGAAACCTTCATCCAGACTCACTGGAGCCGAATTCTAACATGAACGGGTCACAATATGCTTCACTGGGCCAGTAGAGTACAATGTTATCACATATTTTGCAGTTCCACATTTCACAGTATTCTTTTACACTCAAGAAAACATGCCTGTATTTTTACATTTATTTACAAATGTCAGAATTATATATCAAATTCTATTTGACTAGGCTGGCAACCTTCGCCCATCTTTCCCCAATTGTCACATCTCTTCCCCCCTGGGGAACTCAACCAAGTTTTTCAAGTGCCCCTTGATAAACATCGCTTGAGAGTGTCAGTTCTATCTGGGTGTACCTCACCCCATTCCCTGTCTTGAGATCCCATCTGCATTGGCATTGCTACTCCCACTGTGGTACTGTACTGACATATCATATGCTTGCAACCCCAGACTCCATCTTAGCAACTTGGCATTTTGCTGACTGGCTCTGTTTAACCATGTTAGAGGGTTGTGATCTGTATTCACAGTGAATTTTCTTCCATACAGATAAGGCTGAAGTGTTTGTAGTGCCCACACTATGGCTAGACATTCTTTTTCTACTGCTGCATAGCATTCCTCCCTGGGTTGTAGCCTATGACTAAAATAAACCACTGGATGCTCTTCTCCCTCTAAAGAAATCTGCTAAGTACAGCCCCCAACCCATAGTTTGAAGCATCCACCTGCACAACAAAGTCTTTGCTGAAGTCTGGACTGGCTAACACAGGGGGTCCTCCCAAAGCTTCCTTAAGCTTCTGAAATGCCTGTTCACATACTAGGGTTGACACTGCCTTACCTGGCCTGTTCTTCCTTGTCAGGTCTGTGAGGGGAGCAGCTATGGTACTATAATTGGAAACAAACTTTCTGTAGTACCCTGCTGTCCCCAAGAATGCCCTCACCTGCTTTTTGGTAACAGGTACAGGCCATGCCTGAATGGCTTCCACTTTGGCAATATCTTACCACTCCCCACTCTATGTCCTAGGTAGGAGACCTTTTCCATACCCACCTGACATTGCTCAGCTTAATGGTCGACCCTGCACTCTGTAGCAATATCATCTATGTAAGCAAGGGCAACCCTCCTACTCCTGCTAAGATATGATCTACCAGCCTCTGGAAAGTCTCTGGGGCATTCTACATCCAAAGGGCATCTTTGTGAACTCATACAAGCCAAAAGGAGTCACAAAGGCTGACTTCTCTCTAGCACTGGGAGTCAAGGGCACCTGCCAGTAACCCTTGGTAAGATCAGTGGTTGTAAGATACTTAGCCCCACCCAGCTGCTCTAGGGCATCATCTGTCCTGAGCATGGGGTAAGCATCTGCCTCTGTGTGACTATTTAATTTCCTGTAATCCACACAGAACCTGGTGCTGCCATCCTTCTTTGGCACCAGTACTACTGGGGAGACCCAGGGACTGTTGGACTCCTGAATCAGCCTTAGTTCCAACATCTCTTGTACCTCTTTCCTCACAGTCTGTCTGACTCTCTCAGGCACTCTATAAGGGGCCTGCATGATAGGCCTTTGGGGTCCTATATCCACCTGGTGCTGTACCAGGTGGGTACTCCCTGGTTTCCCAATGAACACATCCCCAAATTCCTGCAACACTGCTTGGATTTCTAGAATCTGGGTAGGAGATAGCTGCTGGGACATTGCTACCCCTTCCACCAAGGTGTCAGCCCGAGCAGCACTGAGGAGATCAGTCACAAGATCTCTTTTAGACTCTTCCTGCAATCCACTGCAAATGCTCGCACAAGGGCCTCCATATCATGGTAAGGTTTCTTCATGTTAACATGGTACAATTTGTGCCCCTGCTGTCTGTCTAGCACTTCCACCATGTCGTTAACATCACTTAACTTTCTTTCCACCTTGTAGGGTCCATCCCAAGCTGCCTGCAACATGTTGTGCCTGACAGGAATGAAAACCATCACCTGCTGCCCTACAGCATACTCTCTAGCTCGAGCATTCCACACCTTTTTCTGTTGGGCTTTTGCCAGGTTCTCCTGGGCCAGGCCCATGAGTTCCCTGAGCCTTGTCCTGAGGTTCAGGACATATGTCACAACAGACTCCTTGTGAGACTCACATTCACCTTCCCACTCATCTCAAATTAAATCTAGAGGTCCCTCACCCTATGCCCATACAGCAACTCAAAGGCTGAAAAATCTGTGGATTCCTGGGGGACCTCTCTGTAAGCAAACAGCAGATGGGGCAAATATTTGTCCCACTCCCTCTTAAACTGATCTGCGAATGTCTGTAGCATGGACTTGATTGTAGAGTTTAACCTCTCAACAGGACCATTAGTCTGGGGATGGTAGGGGGTGGTCTTTATGTGCTTCACCCCACAGGATTTCCACAGACTAGCCAGCAGGTCTTACATAAAATTGGCACCTCTGTCAGACAGTATTTCCTTTGAGAAACTTACCCTGCTGAAAATCTCTAGCAAAGCATTTGCTACCTTCTCAGCCTCAATGGAGGACAAAGCCACTGCCTCAGGGTATTGTGTAGCATAATCTACAATCACTAGGATATACTTTTTCCCCTGTGGAATGTGGGTACTCAGAGGACCCACAATATCCATAGCTACCCTCTGAAATGGCTCCTCAATAACAGGCAAAGGCATCAAAGGAGCTCTTACCTTGTCTCCTGCCTTGCCTAACTTTTGGCACTGCTCACAGGTCCTGCAGTACCTTGTTACATCTCTGGAAATTCCAGGCCAATAGAAGTTTTTCATAATACGCCTCTTTGTAAGTTTTATGCCCATATGACCTGCAAAGGGAATATCATGGGCTATGGCTAGAAGCACCAGCTGGTAAGCTCTAGGAACTACCAACTGCTGTACCCTCTCAATTTCTAGCCCTGCCTCAGGGGTCCACGCTCTGTACAGTAATCCTTTGGTCCAGAATACAGATTCCCCCTTCCTTTGAGAATCAGGTCCCTCCCTAGCTACCTGCCTCAGGCCTTCCAATGTAGGATCTGAGAGCTGAGCCTGTCTCAGGTTTCTCCTTGTAACCCTTCCCAGCTCCCCTTCCACAGGAAGTCTGGCATCCTCTGACAGTGGTGCCTCACTGTCAGCCTGGGTACTACTACTCACCTTTGCAGTCACTCTGTCCAAGGGGCGATCAGTACCGACAAGCAGCTGTGGCTCACCTTTAGTCTCACTGTTGCAGAGCAGCTCCCTCTCTGAAGTAACCACTTCAGCAGTTCTGGCTGGAAGTGTGCAGTCTGTCTGGGTCTTCCCCAGGCTACCAGACTCGCATGCTTGTCTCTTAGCCTGACTGCTTTTAACTGCATAAGTACATGGTACTGCTTCATCCAAATCCTTCCCTCTCAGAACATCTGCAGGATGGTAGTTCCATGCCCCTGTTGTCTCAAGACAACCCACTGTTGGCATTTTGTCTTTACCACTTACTAGCTCCTTCACCTTTAAACTTGAAACCTCAATTTAGGAGGTAATTAAATGCCAGCCAATTACACAGCTTAATAAGTTTTTGAAACTGTATAAATTATGAAATTTGTTAGGATACATTGATTCTGAAGAAGTCTCCTGAACAGGAGATGAAAGTGCTAAATCAGTATAAGTGAATTACATGTTTCGTGTATCGCTTTGTTTTATTTTTAGCCTGTGGGCTTTTTCCCTTACCAAAAGGTCAGCCAGCCCTTCAAAAGTGGTGACCTGCCATCTACTCACCCAGCTATAAAAATAAGTGCTCAGTTCAGCAACATATTCACATACATTTTCATCTGCCTTGCGTCTATGCTCACAAAACTTTTTCCTATACGTTTTAGGTGTAGCTTAAAACATTCCAATGAGTGTCTTTTTACAGCAGTATAATCAAAACAGTCAGTGTCATGCAGTTTTGCTAATGAAGTTACAGCTTTACCATGGAGTAAGGGGGGGGTCAGGAAGCATACCCAAGCCCTTGGTCAACTTCATACTGTTTACATACACACTCAAACACATGACTAAAGCTATCAAAATTATCCCCCTCTTCAAACTGTGGAAGAAATTTACTGACCTTTTGTGCTTCTGTGGTCCAGTTATTCCCTTCCCCATTACCTCCATGATTATGGCAAAGAGTCAGCATTTCCCTCTCATGCCTCCTCTGCCATTTATTTTCCTCAACTTGTAGACTCCTCATTTTCCCGGCTGCTTCTAGTTCCATATGCCTGGCCTCCAATTCAAGTCTCTTTAGCTCCAGCTGGATTTTTAAGTCCACTGCAGAAAGATTGAGCTGTCCATTCTCCAAGGATATTGTATCTCCACTGTTAGTCTGATTGTCCTTGAGGTTGCTGTTTTTCTGATGCAGCTGTAACCAAGGCTGCAATCAGGTCTGCCATAGTCAGGTTTCCATGCACCAGTCCCCTAGCCTGGCACATCCCTGCCATCTGTCTCCTTGTCAGCTTTCCATACTCTTCTGCTGACATGCTGCCTGCTCACCCTGACTAACACTAAGCTATCAAAAGAAATAAAACAATTGTGATCTGAACTTTGAGTATACACTGAGTGGCTGTCTTAGAGTACAAAACACCTTTAGAGATCACTGTACATAAGCTACAGGAATTTGCTCTACCCCACACCACTACAAGCCAATTAGTATGTGAAGCAGATCCCACCACTGCCAAACACCTGTGATGGCTGTGCCCTGGCCCAGCAATCAAGGAGCCTCAATCATCACCACTAACAACAGGGTGGTCATCTCCAAGAAGAGAGGAAAGGATACCTAATACACACAGTAAAGTACAATTTCCCTTAAGTACACACAGAGATCACAGTCAGTCTGGAGCTGGTTGCTCCCTTGCTCACCAGGTCCCCAATAAGACTCCCCACTGGCACAGCTAGAGGGTTCAGGTCTCAGCCTAGCTGGGCAAGCTGAAACCTCCAGTACCCTATCTGTCCAACCAGTGGTTTGTGTCCCTGTCGAAGTAGCTGACACAACACACACACCCTTTGAGATAAGTATTTATACAACTTCACAGACAGTCCTGGGAAAGGCTGACACAGATTCTTCAGCTGTGCCCCTTTACCCAGACCATATGGTAGTAATTCCTGTCACCATCCAGCTAATAATATCAGCTACTAAAAGGCCCTTAAAAGGGTGTCCAATTATTACTGTGGAATATTATAATTCAATGGTAGTATGACTATTCAGTCTCAAGGCTTATTGGAAGGCCTTAGACAGTAAACTATATAAATATATAATGTACGCTAAAGCCTAATTTATCTCTACATAAACCAGCCACAGGTAGATGGTTTTAAAAATATTTAATAATAAATAATTAAAACACAAGACAAAGCTACTACACCCCAGAGATATCTAAGTGTATAGAGATCACACAGAAACTTAAAATAATACAGTAGTACAGGTCTGATTTCAAAGAAAAACACCTAATTAATCTTTACTAGCTTTAACTATTCCTATAAGAAATCACTGTGCTAAAACTTACATGTGAGCTTAGGCAGAGTGCTGAGTTAGATATCCAAGATCAAAATGCTCTCAGTCTCTTGTGAGAAATAGTATTTAAACATTACTAACAAACATGTCTGCTGGGTCCGTCCCAAATTACATCATGTTGACACTTAAGTTTTCCCAGGCAAACAAACTGCATTATTTAGCAGTCTAACACCTGCTCAGAAACCTACAACAATAAAAGACATTTCACATGTATACTCTAGAAAACAGAGCAGTAAAGCACCATCCACATGTAAATTCTGGTCATAAACTTTAGCCTTAAAACAATGGGCAAGAAACCTTCATCCAGACTCACTGGAGCCGGATTCTAACATGAAAGGGCCACAACATGCTTCACTGGGCCAGTAGAGTGCAATGTTGTCACATATTTTGCAGTTCCACATTTCACAGTATTTTTTTACAGTCAAGAAAACATGCCTGTATTTTTACATTTATTTACAAATGCCAGAATTATATATCAAATTCTATTTGACTAGGCTGGCAGCCTTCGCCCATCTCTCCCCAATCGTCACACCATATAAGGGTTATTTGTACATTTATTAATTTTGGATGTACTCAGCCACTGGGGATGCACAAGCCAGTGCATTTCTTTTTCCCGGTCCCAAGCCCGGATAAATGGGGAGGGTTGCGTCAGGAAGGGCATCCGGCGTAAAACCTCTGCCAAAAATTACTGATGCGGAGAACCTTTCATAATTACATACCGGATCGGTCGAGGCCCGGGTTAACAATGACTACCATCAGTACTGTTAGACAACAGGGTGCTGGCAGAAATTGGGCTACTGTTGGCCGAAGAACAAGAGGAGGGGGAAGGAATGCCCGAAGGCAGGAAGAGAGGAAGAAGGTTAGGAGTGTAGTACTGAGGGTAGGAACTTTGAATGTTGGCAGTATGACTGGTATAGGAAGAGAGCTAGCTGATATGATGGAGAGAAGGAAGGTTGATATATTGTGCGTGCAAGAGACCAGATGGAAGGGAAGTAAGGCCAAGTGTATAGGAGGCAGGTTCAAATTGTTCTATCATGGTGTGGATGGCAGAAGAAATGGGGAAGGGGTTATCCTAATGGAACAGTATATCAAGAGTGGTTTGGAGGTGAAGAGAGTGTCTGATAGAGTGATGTTTATGAAGCTTGAAATTGATGGTGTAATGATGAATGTTGTTAGTGCATATGCTCCACAAGTTGGGTGTGCGATGGATGAGAAAGAAAAATTTTGGAGTGAGTTGGATGAAGTGGTGGTGAGTGTACCCAAGGGTGAGAGACTAGTGATTGGAGCGGTCTTCAATGGGCATGTTGATGAACTGAACAGAGGGGATGAGGAAGTGATGGGTAGGTATGGTGTTAAGGAGAGGAATGCAGAAGGTCAGATGATTGTGGATTTTGCGAAAAGGATGGACATGGCTGTGGTGAATACGTATTTTAAGAAGAGGGAGGAGCATAGGGTGACTTACAAGAGTGGAGGAAGATGCACACAGGTGGATTATTTATAGAGAGTTGTGTGAGAGATTGGACACTAAAGAGGGAGAAAAGGACCTGTACCAATTGGTTAGACAGAGGGACAGAGCTGGGAAAGATGTGCAGCAGGTAAGGGTGATAAAGGACAGTGAGGGAAACGTACGCACAAGTGAGGAGAGTGTGTTGAGTAGTTGGAAAGAGTATTTTGAGAGGCTGATGAATGAAGAGAATGAGAGAGAGAGAAGGTTGGATGATGTGGGAATAGTGAATCAGGAAGTGAAACAGATTAGCAAGGAGGAAGTAAGGGCAGCTATGAAGAGGATGAAGAATGGAAAGGCTGTTGTCCCAGATGACATACCAATGGAAGCATGGAGGTGCTTAGGAGAAATGGCAGTGGAATTTCTAACTAGATTGTTTAATGAAATTTTGGAAAGTCAGAGGATGCCTGAGGAGTGGAGAAAAAGTGTTTTGGTACCTATCTTTAAAAATAAGGGTGATGTGCAGAGCTGCAGTAACTACAGAGGGATAAAACTGATTAGTCACAGCTTGAAGTTATGGGAAAGAGTAGTGGAAGCAAGGTTAAGAAGGAGGTGATGATTAGTGATCAGCAGTATGGTTTCATGCCAGGAAAGAGCACTACAGATGCAATGTTTGCTCTGAGAGTGTTGTTGGAGAAATACAGAGAAGGTCAGAAGGAGTTGCATTGTGTCATTGTAGACTTGGAGAAAGCATATGACAGGGTGCCTAGAGAAGAGTTGTGGTATTGTATGAGGAAGTCGGGAGTGGCAGAGAAGTACGTAAGAGTGGTACAGGATATGTACAAGGGTAGTGTGACAGTGGTGAGGACTGCAGTGGGAGTGACAGATCCGTTTAAGGTGGAGGTGGGATTACATCAAGGATCAGCTCTGAGTCCTTTCTTATTTGCAGTGGTGATGGACAGGTTGACAGATGAGATCAGACAGGAGGCCCCGTGGACTATGATGTTTGCAGATGACATTGTGATCTGAAGTGAGAGTAGGAATCAGGTTGAGGAGACTCTGGAGAGGTGGAGATATGCTCTAGAGAGCAGAGGAATGAGGGTCAACAGGGCTAAGACAGAATATATGTGTGTAAATGAGAGGGAGGGTAGAGGAATGGTGAGGATGCAGGGAGTAGAGTTGGTAAAGGTGGACAAGTTTAAGTACTTGGGATCAACAGTTCAGAGTAATGGTGAATGTGGAAGAGAGGTGAAGAAGAGAGTACAGGCAGGGTGGAATGGGTGGAGAAGAGTGTCAGGAGTGATTTGTGACAGACAGGTATCAGTAAGAATGAAAGGGAAGGTCTACAAGAGTGTAGTGAGACCAGCTATGTTATATGGGTTGGAGACAGTGGCATTGACAAAAAGGCAGGAGTCAGAGCTGGATGTGGCAGAGTTAAAGATGTTAAGATTTGCAATCGGTGTGACTAGGATGGATAGGATTAGGAATCAGTATATTAGAGGGTCAGCTCATGTTGCACAGTTTGGAGACAAAGCAAGAGAGACGAGATTGCGTTGGTTTGGACATGTGCTGAGGAGGGATGATGGGTATATTGGGAAAAAGATGCTAAGGATGGAGCTGCCAGGTAAGAGGAATAGAGGAAGGCATAAGATAAGGTTTATGGATGTGGTGAGAGAGGACATGCAGGCGGTTGGTGTGACAGAGCAAGATGCAGAGGATAGGAAGAAATGGAAAGAGATGATCCGCTGTGGCGACCCCTAACGGGAAAAGCCAAAAGAGAATGATGATGATATAAATATATATATATATATATATATGTATATATATATATATATATATATATATATATATATATATATATATATATATATATATATATATATATTGATTAGCAAAGGCTTTAAACTTTTATCTGTATGCATTAGTTAGAAGTGTACTGATGGCATGGGCATGTTTGTCAGGGCATTTCACATGTATACATGTTTGGCAATACCTTAACATGGAATGGTCTGTGTTAAATCTGTAGACATTTCAGGGACAGTTCATTTGAGAGCACTTTTAGCATTTCAGAGATGGTCTGTTAACCTAATGTATAATTTGCCTGGTCTTTTGGGTGTGGGGGAGCAAAGCTGCATTTCTGTTATGGAACAAACAAGGATATGTTACTATTGTTACTTTCCTTTTTTGCATTCAGCCTGTTGTTCATGTATAAGATCTGTATACTGTTTTATGTTTCTCCAGTGAGTGATACTGAAATTATACCTTTTCTGTTTTATCTAGGAACAGTTATTTTGTAGTTATGTGATACTAATGTGTATTATTCTTCTGCTGTCTTTAGGACACCTAGGACTATGGCATCCAAGTATCTCAATCCTCATAAACCACCCTTCACTGCCCCTGAGAATCAAGTAATTGTGGAAGCTTTTAGGTGACATGGTGCCTTCCTGTTTGAGAGGGAATGTGGAGATATGTCAGGCAGAATGAAAATTTGAGAGCAGATAGTTGCCTACATTAATGCAGTAGGTGGCCACAGCAGGACATATGATCAGGTGCACCATAGGGCCGCTGACAAGATATCTGCACATAGCAAAGCAGCTGCAGTGGCCCATGATCAAATGTGTACCAGCAGGGCCTGCTACAGAGGTACCAGTAACAGCAAATAAAGAGGTCCTGTCCACTGTCAGAGATTGGGACACCTCCCAGGAAAGTGCAGAGCAGCATGTCCTTGACATTGGTGTTACTGTTTCAGGGACAGCAAGTATGTCCCAAGAGGAGCTTCCAGGTAGGTTTTTGTACCTCAGTTGTTAAATACTGTTCTATAGTAAAACAATTTAAATCAATATATTAGTTCTGTTTCACAAGAAAGTTTTTGGGGGATTTAAGATTGCTACAGTTAACAACACATTGCACATGGGCTTAGGTTGAACTTGTTATCCACGTTCTTGTTGAAAGTATAGTTAATTCATATAAAGAGGAAGTATTAGCCCCATGTTACTGTTAATTGTGATGATGATGTCCTTACCTTTTGCTTAATGTCTTCCAGGACCATCTGGCATGCAGAGTATACCATCATCTGTACATGGTAAGCCAAACATTTTTACGTCAGTACTGATGAACAATTCAAAGAAATATTTTAGTGTGTAATGCTGTCAGGACATTTGTGTGTATTGCTGTTCTAATAAGGGCACCACTGTCATTTTGTTAGCATATATTGGACTATAATAGTGTAGGTATTAATTGTTCCTGTGTTTGTTGCTTATTATCACAGGTTGATCCTGACAGTGGAAGTGTGGGACCTCTACCACCTGATGTCAATGTATCAACAGACTCTGATGATGATGGTGGCCAAACAGAGGCACAGTCACAGGTTCCGAGTTTGAATCTGACACTTAGTTTGACATAATCTACTGAAGTTCCATCATCCTACATCTACCCATTCCAGTGAGGCCACAGATATTGGACCGGTGGATGGTGAGAAAATTGATCAGAGAAGTGTGATACTGCAACTTCAGTGTCTGTTGACTCTAGCCATTGCTGATGTGTGGACGAGGTGCCACATAGGAGGGTTGTTAGGGGTGTTTGCAGGAGACTTGCTGTCCATCCTAACCTGATCCAGGCATCTCTTCCCATGCCACTCAATGTATATTTAGGGCTGTCGTGGAGACGCAGGCATGTTTTCATAGGTCCTCCAGAGAAATTCCTGGATTGCAGATTTTGCAGAGGCTGACATTCTTGACTGCCAACCATGTTGTAGATTCAATGGATTGGGTGAATGACACTTTGGAACAGGCAGTGCCTGTGATAGAATGTCTGCTGGGAGGGGGACGGCATCCTCGTGATCATAGGTCAACCACATCATCTGCTGTTAGCCAATGTTGCTGTGCCCGATCATGCTCCCATAGTGGCAGTACTTTCACTGCTCTGTCAGTGGTTGAGCTGTCCACACCCATACAGGGGTGAGGGGAGATTGTCCATCAGACATCCGTGACATTCAGGTAGCAGCAGTGCATCTGACCATGGCTGTGCAGATACCAGTGTAACTCTTGGAAGAGCTAGTTCTTGTGGTCAGGTGTAACAATGATGAACAGCCACAAATGCATGGCTCACACCTGTCTGACATATCAGGATTTAGAGCGAGCACAGAGCTTGGGTGTGTTCATGCAGACACTCACACACCAATTTCACATGGAGGATGCATAGACACAAACACAACAGTTACTTGGTTCAGCCATGAAGCCTAAAACTCATTTTGTCTCACTGACCATTTGTTGCTTTATCCAAATGCCTGCCTACTACTCTTTCTTACTCACGCATACCTTTTATGTCAACCTAGGCTTCCTGCCCCCCCCCCCCTCACACACACACACACACACACACACACACACACACACACACACACACACACACACACACAGACAACACCCTGTGCAAATGATCATAATTGTGCCATATCCCTGTTTTATATCTTTTGGGTTCAGGGATACATACGATTTGTGTCTAATGGTCAGGGAGCATAGCTGCCTTAGTGCTTAGTATATCTGCATTTGAGATGTTGAATTGGTAATTGTACTTTTAACTTATATTGGTCTTAGAATGTTATTAAGTTGATAGTATCAGAATGTTGCCATCTTAATTGTTAATGATCTTGTGAGGGTTGTGAAGTCTGAAACTGCAATGTGTATCATTACTTTCTAACTCCTCTCTTTAATAATTTTTGAGTACAAACATATGGTGCTAAACTGAGTGCATGCACTGACCATTAGTACTTTTTAGAGTTATGAGTGTGTGAATTTTTGATGCTTGAGACCTATTACTTGATAGAGAACACATGTAGTCACATAAGTCTCTGCTGTCACATGTTAAAGTCATTGCTGTACAAATCTCCCACCTTTTACTAACTTGCATTACCAAGTAACAACATGCAAGGATATGCCATTCATTTGTATTATTACAAAATTCTGTTTTAACACTCCAGGTTCAAAACTTACCTTGTAAATCCAGCAACTGCTGCAGTTTTAATTCAGGGCTGAGTCTATCTGATGCTAGGAGTACACAGCCAATACATGGGTAGGTAAAGGTTGTGAGCATTACCTGGCATCAATGTTACTATAAGTATGTACATAGGAGGAAGATTTTAGCCCCTTAGATGATGAGTGAGTGTTGTATGTGTTGTCTCTTAGCCAATGCAAGGGCATACTGACCATGCCCATGTCTGTCTACACCCACAGCAGCTGCTACTTCCCCCTTTGACTCTTCACCTATGCGTGGCTGTTGTGACCTCACTATTGGTGGTGGGATGCATGCTCCTTCCCTTGTTGATCCTGATGAAGCTGTTTTCTCAGGATGGCATTGTGTAGCATGGCACATACTGTGAATATTTCAGTACATGTCCATGGATTGTACTGCAGGGCTCTCCCAGTCATATATAAGCATTGGAACCATGACTTCTGCAGCCCAAGCACATGGTCTATGAAATTTCCGGTTTGACCATGTGCCTCATTATGGTGTTCTTCAGCAGGTGTGTGTGCATTTCTGATGGGTGTCATCAGCCACAGTTCCAGTGCATTACCTGCATCCCCCAGTAAATAACCCTGCGGGATATCGCTCTAGTGAACGTCTGATACAGTTGTGAGGTGTGCCAGATGTGTGAGTCATAGTAATTGCCTGGGTTGGCAGGATACATATTCAAGATGATTCCATTGGCATTACACATGACTTGGCAGTTAATAGCGTGGAAGCCTTTTGTATTAATGTAGAGCCTTCCTTGTTCCCCAGTTGGTGCGTTAATTTCTACATGTGTGCAATCTATGCCACCCGGTACTTCAGGGTAGTGTGCATAGTAAAACTCATGCATATTTCTGGCCCTGTCCTCAGGAGTACAAGGAAAATATATGTAGTCACTAGCATGTTGGAGTATGGCATTCAAGATTTGATGGAGGATCCTGGATGCGGATGCTGATGCCTGTGACACCTCCAGCATGTCACCTGTTGGTCTCTGAAACATAACTGTAGCTAATATTCTAAGTGCTACACATACCTTTTTCTCCACTGGGATGGGTTCCTCTTGGTTTGCCCTGGCTCTGAGTTAAGGACAATAGAGGTTGGAGAGCTTCTGTAATGTGCCACTCTGTAGTGCTCTACAATTTTCACCTCATGCAGATTGTGATAAGTTACTTGGGATCTTAAAACTCTTCTCCTTCTTGGCCTTGTTCTGTTTGAAGCAGTAGCAGCATAGACTTCAGATTGTTGCACATACATATGAATTAAAGCAATAGCAGCCCCTAACATTCTTTCTGTGTAGACTCCTTTCTGTGGCTGTATTCCAATAAGATTTGGAATTCACAAGGAAAACCAGCACTGCTTTATAGCTTGTTGAATAGCTCCTCCAACTTGGACTGGTTGATTGGCATACAATTCAGCTGCTTGTGCTGAAATTTACATTCCATGGTATTTAGCTTGTTTACACAGCCGTGCGTGGCTCTACACACCATGTAGAGCCACTTACTGAATCCAAAACAGGGTACTTCTGTGAGCGTGTCACAGCATGATGCGCACATGGTGGAAACACACCATGCAGGCTTTACTGAATCTGGCCAAAGAAGTCTAAAAATGTTAAAATACTGGTAAAATGCACAACCACAGTAATTGGGACCATTAACAGAGATCCATGCAATACAACATAAATAGAAATAATATAGTACTGTACAGCTAAACTAATAACATATAAACTGTTATCACAAAAAGGCAGAGTAACAAAGGAAAGAAAGGGAAACAAAGACATGAATCTGGAGCATTTCTGCTTGGGCCTCCGCTGAAAATAAGCTCTGTCCTAGTCAGACTTTCCCGGTCAACAAATGTTAAATAAATAAATAAGTAAATTAAATAAATAAAAATAAATAAATAGAATGGCCGCCATAGTAATAGTCAAAAGAGTAAACTATAAAACAACTAGGGTAAGAAGTATCGCTGTCAGAGGAATAGAGAAATGGAACAAATAATCAAAATTCTTGGAAAGAAAGCAATGACAAAAAGCAATACCCAGCCACCGAAACTGATTCAGCTTTATCATTCACTATCTCCGAGAATAAACTAAAACACACTTTACAGACATATATAAAGGGAAAGTGCAAAACAAGCAATCCATTGATAACTCAAAAAAGTTGTATACAGAACTGGAAAACAAAGCAAAAATAATAGTAACAACAACTAAAAAGAAGAAATTAGTACATTTTATTGAAGAATTTATAAAAGCCCTGCTGAATATAAGAAAGATGCCAGATGTTTAGAAGTGTTAACTGTCATGTTAAGAAGATCTAATACAGAGGATATGAAATGGGATAATACAAGAGTCAAAGAATTGTGAAAAAATAAAGAAAGTCTCCTAAAAAAAAATTGGTCCAGATGTGGTACCTAACTTCTAGCTAAAGTTATTAACATCATTACACAAGAACTTATTCCTGAGTAAAACATTATTTATATGTACCTGACAATATATATGGCTGTGTTCTACATGAACTACAGAGTGAACTGGCACCTCACCTGTATGCCATGTTCAATCACAGCTTCACCTCAGGATTTGTGCCTACCAAATGGCGCACTGCTACAGTCATCCCTCTCCACAAAGAAAGCGTGACTACAGAGCCTGGGAATTATTGCCCCATTAGCCTGACGAGTCTGATATGCAAAGCTATGGAACGATCATCATGGACCTAATAAACAAGGATATAGGGAGTCTCCAAACTCTGGATCCTACACAGTTTGGTTTTTTGAAGGGTAGATCATGCCTGCTGAACTTGGTCAACTTCTTTGAGTCAGTCACCAGAGCTGTGGATGAAGGCAAGGTGGTTCATACAGCCCAACGTGATCTGGCCAAGGCCTTTGATACCATTCCCTACTCAGGAATCATAGAAAAAGTCACTAAGCTAGGCATCAACCCCTTATATCACTAGGTGGGTTGCAAACTGGCTCACAGATAGAACCCACAGTGTGAAAGTAGCTGACTCCAAGTCAGACTGCAGATCAGTCATGAATGGAGTCCCACAGGATTTGGTCCTGGATCCTCTGCTGTTTGGTATCTACTTCTCTGAAGTCCAGGCCAACATTAAGGGACTCTGGCTGACAAAGTTCACAGATGATTGCAAGTTGGGAGCTATTATTAACTCCCCAAGTGATGTTGACATCCTACAGAAAGGCCTCACTGAGACTAACAACTGGTGTCAGAACCATAGTCTTAAGCTCAATGCCAAAAAATGTATCATCATCCCCATGGGAAAAACCCAGTTCCCTTGAATTACTACATTGATGGTAGTCCACTGAAGGCGTTATAAGAGATCTGGGAACCCAGGTTGACAGCAACCTCTCTTTTGACTACCACATTGTCACTGTGGTCAGAAAGTCCTTCTATGTGGCACATCTCATTACTAAGGGTTTTGCATCCAGGAAGAAAAAGGTCATTGTCTCCCTCTACTCTTCCCTCATTAGGCCAATCATCGAGTACAATACCCCATTTGTCATGTACCTCACTAGACACCTGCAACAACTGGAGAGGCCACAAAATTACCCTACAAAGAGGATTCTAGGCCTTAAACACTTGTCCTCTATGGACAGACTCAAAAAACTCCAACTACTCTCTGTCTCATATCGCCTACTTACAGGCAATCTCTGCTTGACTTACAAAGCCATGTCTGACCTAGCTCTGTTAGAAATTCTACATCTAAAAAATCCCAATCCCTCCGCACCACACTCTCCAGAGACCTCAACCTCATTACCACAATCAACAGAACATGCTGGAGGGACAGGTTCATAACCCAGAGAGTGCCAATGCTCTGGAATAGATTTCCCATACATGTAAAGCAGAGCACTTCACTGGCCCTCTTCAAGATAAATCTTGATGAGTGGATGAGAAATAGAAAATTCACCCCAGGGATCACTCCAGTGGCTCTACTTGACAGAGGCACTGGGAGGTAAAGTCGGGTGGCATGATACCATGGTAATCCTATGGGCTAGGCTTGTAAAGGCTCCAGGACCATTAGCCTAGTACACACCTATGAACCTATGCACATCCCAAGCAGACACCAACCTAATTAACCTTTATTTTCCCAGGTATATAAATAAAAGGCAAAATCTGTTAAATATCATATTTCCTGACAGTTTCTCATCCTCTAAGATAAAGAAATGCAAGCTCACAGCAAAACTGACCAACATCAAAAAAATATACACATGTTGCCAAATGGAAAAATTGGTATATTAACATCAGCACAATATTCCAACTGCATGTATATACCTGTCTTGTAATGTTAATGCTTTAACTACACTTTACAGCTGTCATCATCATATTATTTTTTAAAGTATATGTGATATGTCAAAGAAAAGTCTAAAATAAAGTCACTGAATTGTCAAATGGCAGTTCTTCAAGACATCAAGCCTAGCAGCGTTCAAAAGTGTTGAATGTGGTACAGTTCAATCAGTTTATGTGAAGGCGCTTGTCGCACTTTCCACATTTCTTTCATGCCTTTCACCTGCAGTATGCACACCAATCTTGTGATGTTGACTCAGGGTAGTGTTGGGTGCCATCATCCGGTGATGAGGTAGTCTCTTGAGCAAGCCCCTGGTAACATCCCGGTGAAATTTGAGATGTGTTAGCAGTCTGAAGATGGCTCAACTTTGCTATGAAATTTCCACCCAACAATTACTGCCATGCTGAAAGCATTGACTAGAAGATTCCACCACCACTTCTTTGACTTTATCATAGGACAGTATGCTGCTAGAAATCGATCAAGCAGATGCACAACACCCATTCTTGATGTATAGTTACCTGTCATTCTTAGCTGTGGAATATTTGACTTTTCACTACTCTCAGTACCTCTGACATGGCCCAAACCAACATTTTCAGGCTGATCTGCTTTACCACAGTCAACAGAAGCCTGGAATGGAAATCCATCTGAGGAACAGAACATTGAAATTTTATAGCTAAATTTTAATGGCTTGCCCTTTATAAACATTTTGGCCCCATGGTGGCCATAATATGGAACCATTGATTTGTTTATACTCAGCTTCTCTTCAAACACATCAAACTACATCAATGCACTGTTCAGACTATCATGAACAGGTTTCACTTTTGCAGCTTTAGACTTCTCCAGGTTCTTGTTGTTGGCTGCGTGGAAAGATTTCTTCAGTTCCTGGAATCTGTTTTTGGTCATTGCTTTCTTCACTGCATCACAACCCAAGTCATCAGCCATGTTCCAGTAATCTCTTTCTCTGGGAAATGTGTAGTATCCTGACAGCAGAATAATGCTGACAAACTGTCTAATTTCTTCTGTGGACATTGAAAGCCCTGGTATATTTTTATTATGATGTGCATACAGTTCCGTCTGTGTTTTCAAGTGATCAAACAGACCATCAACAAAAAATACATTAAATGACTCCAACTGCATCTTTGTCAGCAGTTGTGGATGTGACTCAAGTAATCTGATTACTTCCTCAGATTTCATAGACTTTGTAAACTTGTCTGTCAGTTTCCAACCAGTCTTATGGCTTGACAGTGGTACCTGCACTGTCTCAGAAGACCTGCATTTTCAAGTTGCAGTCTTGTTTCTTCCTGCCACACCTTCAGCTGGCTTTGCAGTTTTTCATTTTCTATGCCCTGAAGATCTGTGGTCATCTTCTTGAACCACAGTATGAACAGCTTCCTTTCCTTTGCACCCACATTTGCACGTTCATGTGCGACTGCATGAACAGTGTTTTTCAGTGCCACAAGTAACTGCTGCAGTAGTCACAGTTTCATCACAGCCATCTGGACCCAAATGATCTTCATCAACGTGTTCGACCTCAGAATCATTCCCATCCACTGGTGGAAGAATTTAAATTTCTGGAATGTCATTATCTTCTGTGTCACTGTCAGAATTCTCCAATACTGCTTCGACAGTCTGGGCAAGAGTGAAGTACTTTTGAACAGCTGACATCTCAAATCTGAAAAAAAAAATTAGAACATCTATTGCTTTCTTTCAGAAAAAGTATTTATTCCATTGTGCAAAATGCCATTCATGCTTCAAACACTTGCACATATCAGGAGAAAAAAATTGCTGTTACTTCATTTTTATGTTTGACTAAGCACTAAACTTTCTGTAATCAAATGGCAATTTCGTAACACCCACAACAGTAGCCACCCACAAAAAGTATGGATATGACCATTAACTAATACAATGTATAAACATCAACCATGAAAATGTAAAAATAAAAAATACACCACAACGAAAAATGTAAAAATAAAAAATACACCACAATGAGCAAAAGCAGTTTCAGTGCTACATTTAATCTTCACATCCGGTACCTTGGCAATTCACCTTCAGTGGATAACAAGCTTCAAATCAGCACCATTCCTATAGCCCACACCACCTATTGACCTAACCAATTAACTCTTAAAGTGCTCAAAGTGCTTAATTGAATAAGTATAACCAACCATTCCTAGCATTTATAAATTTATAAATATACACCACTGTTAACATTTGATACTCACTTAAATACATTTTTCCTTAAATTAAATATTGTTCATTAAATTTTATATTTATTTTAATTTTCTTAAAACTCATAAATTCAAACTTGTATTTCATTATTGTTCCACCTGAATGACCGCCCCTTAGGTTCTTACACATTTTTTACACATTTCTTTATCTTGAGGTCAACTTGACCTCAAGATTCAACCCCCTAGGATGCAACATTCTAAAATTCAAACTCATCCTATTTTCTAACTCTAATAACTTACTAGATCACCCCCCATCTATACAACATAGATTGACCTAACATGCTGAAAAAAGTGTTGCATTGGAGCCCCCATGTGCTACGGAAAAATGTTCAGCAACAGGACTGTTCATGTTACTGTTACAGATATCCCCCAAATGTTGCAACACCCTGATTTTAATCTTCCTTTTCATTTGTCCAATATATCATTTAGAATACTTGCAACATCACCCCAAAATGTATAGTACATCACATGACATACAACTAAACTGATATCTAGAAACAAATTTTCTCCCATTAATGAAAGTTCCAGATAAGTTCTTAACTCTTCTGCACACTGTGCAGTATCCACATGGAAAGTGCCTGCTTGTTCTCTCTCATTATAAGCACCAAAACCACCCAACAAAATTCTTTTAAATTTGAATATCTTCCATACAAGAATTTCACATATATGGGAAATAACTGACCCACCTGTTCATCTATGTACACCAAATGCCAGCTGTTCATAATTAACTTTCTCATGTTATGAAAAAAAGAAGAGTATTTGGACACATAATAAAAATATTTTTTCTTATTACATCATCCACCCCTTCATTCCCCCTAACCATCCTATGATAGTTATTATCCTGTTCATTTTTCCTGCACAGTCTCCTTTTATTAACCTTGTGTTTTGCCAGCTCTAACACCTCCTTACTATACCCTATCCAACAACTTCCTTGCTGCTATTTGCAGATATTCACCCTTTAAATTAACATCTGACATATCCCAACTTATTCAATTAAATTCTACAACTGGAAGGAAATTAATCAGATGTGGAGGATGCATGTTAGATGCATGTAAAAAGTTGTTGACAGCTGTAGGTTTCCAAAAAGGGCTTATGTTGAATATAATTATGTTTGTCCACATAAAATTCAACATTTAAAAATTGAACACCCTCCTGGGAGTTATTGTTCAACCCTTCCATAAACAAAAGGAACTCAGATGGTGAACCCCTGCAAATAAAAAAATAAATCATCAATATAACATCTATACAGTATTACATGCTCCTTAAAAAAACTTGTATTGTATATAAACTCCTTTTCAAATTCACCTATATAAATGAGCGAATATGAAGGGGCATGTGGCGCACCCATCACTGTTCCTGTTTTCAGTAAGTAAATAGTTCTTTCAAACAAAAAGTAATTATCCATTAAACAAAACTACAATAACCTAACAATGAAAGCTGCCAGTGGCCCTTCTCCCATCATGTGCCAGATGGCTTCCAAGCCCTTTTCCCTCTTAATATTTGTATACAGGGCTTTAACATCAACTGTAGCCCAATAAAAATCTTCTTGCCACCCAATTTTCTTCACTGCTTCACACAGATCTTGGGTGTTTTTGATATGTGCAGGGATCCTATATAAATACTCTTTCAGTATCGAGTCCAATAAAATCCCCACCTTCTCTAAATAAGAACCTATTCCTAACACTATAGGTCTGCCTGGGGGGTCATTCAGGTCTTTATGAATTTTTGGTCTAGCATAAAACAATGGATCAACTGGTTTAGGCACATATTTTTTAACATCTTTCACAGTTAGAAAAAACTGTCTTTCACCTCTTTCCAACAACTCCAACAACTCAGGTTTGAATTGAACAACAGGATTTTTTACCAATCTCACATAATCATCTTGTGCACATAACTTTTCAACTGTTTTGCATTTTGTGATCTACTCATTATGACCCAATTTCCCCCTTTATCAGATTGCTTAAACACATATTTACTCAAATTTTCTTTCAAATCTTTTAATACTTCCCATTCATTCTTTGTTAAATTATAATTCGTGGGTGTTTTAATGAACTTAAAATATTCAGATTCAACATTTTTACATAGTCCACAGGATTTACTAATCTTCCATGTAAGACTAGATTAGTCTTACACGGAAATGCCAGTCTAAGAGTATGACGGGAGCGAACCATGGATATTAATGAGGGCACGCTGCGTCAACTCTAAAGCTTACACGGAGCATGGACGAGTGTAGGGGGCGTGTCGGACTGCCAAGCAGTCCAAAAATTCACACCCCTGCAATGACAAAACTAGAGAAATGTCGAGTTACATGAGTGAGTCTGCTCACATGTGTACATTGTAACATTACACTCCCCCATATATTAAACCTCATACAAATTTAAAAATTAATAGAAATTAATTTTTTTTTGTTTTATTTCTGATATAGCTGCCTGTATTTGCACGTGTTTGCGCGTGTTTGCATGTGTTTGCCCATTGCTTAGCTACAGTTAGCAGCTAACACATGCAAACACGCGCAAACACGCGTGGGTTTGCGTGTGTTTGCATGTGTTTGCCCATTGCTTAGCTACAGTTAGCAGCTTAGACACCGAAGAGGATAATAAGAAAAATATATGCAAATTAAGCAAAATAGCGATAGCGTAGTGGTTAGAGCCTTTGCACAAAGAGGCGGCATTCCCAGTTCGAGTCCCACTACTGCACGTTCCATTTTCTGTTGGAAATCTGTGTACAAAAATATTTCCTGACATTTATCATGTATAAGTTTTGTAAAAAGCATTCAAATGTTATATGTAGTAGTGAACAAATTATATATATATGAAGGTGAAATGGTTATACATTCTGAGGCATGAGTAACTTATTTTAAGCAATATAAAGCAGTGCTAAGCACATTTTAGCAGTATTTAGCATATTTAAAACCAATTACTTGTAGCTGAGCACCACGTTAACAAGGGCAATGTATTTGTGTGTAGCTGCGCACCACACTAACCAGCTCAAATACAATGTATTTCTGCGTAGCTGCGCACTGTGCTAACCGGGCAATGTCGAGCAACGTTGGGCAAGGTCGGGCAAAGTTGAGCAAAGTCGGCTAAACACGACCACACCTCCTTTACAGTACCTTAGAATACTGTGCACTATAGTCACAGTACATAACCACTAAGCCATGACAGCATTTCATAACCATGCACTTTCAACAGCCACATATCTATCAAAGGAATATTAAACATTACCAACATCAGCTAAGCAGATGTGCCTACAGCTGAGTTTTTTCAAAACTGGCCAATCACAAATAAGTGTGGGAAATGAGGCATATTTAAGCTCCACAGGCGGGAATACTTGCCATAACTGGTTGTAGCTGCAGTCAGCATGGCCGGTGTTGGAGAAGGCACTCGATTTCGAGCGCAATGCTGGGGCATTGAAGAGACCAAAGTAATGGTTTGGCTCCTTGTCCACAATCATGAGGAAAGACTCCTGCGAGGCCAGGACCAGGGCACCCAGTATAAAATGGAGGCCTGGAATAGTCTTGCTCATGATCTCACCAGTGCCACTGGCATTCCTCGGACTGGTGAGCAGGTCAGGCACCATTATTCTGACCTGAAGCGGCATAAGGAGGATCAACTGGACCAGTGGATCCAGGAGTCCCATGTGATGCCTAATGCCCCAGTACTGAGTAAGTAGCCATTGTATTAAGTAGTTAAGAATTGCTATGCTTGTCTATACTATGGATAGGTATGTCTCAATATCACTGCATTTACTTCACAGCTGCAGGTGTCCAGGCTATGAATCAGCAAGCCCATGAAGATAGGTTGCAAAGGCTGCGTCATCAGGCAGGTTAGTAATTATTATGCATGTACTGTTATATAAAATAAATGAGAGAGCCTTCAAAAAGTGTTTTAACCCAATAAATAAAGGTGTAATAATCCTTTAATAAATGTATAATTCCTGGAGTGCGTCTGTGTCATTTTCTTTGATATGTTGTTGTACTGTTGCATTTTACAAATAGTACTGTTGTATTAAGCAGTGTTAACTCACACTTGGGTAGGCCTATATAACGTGGATGAAGGGAGTGCCAGTAGCTTTTATGCATATTTACAGCCATCAAGTGTTGGTTAATGCCCAGCATGTACAGGTTAATCTGGCACATGAGTAGCTTGGTACTGTGTTCCCCAGAAATGTCAGTGTGCTGCCAGAAATGTAGAGAGCTGTTAACATATAACTGATACTTTCACCTGAACATATCTAAATAATTATATGAAAGTAGAGCTGTCAGTGTACCATCTTAGCAGTAGTGTGTGTAAGCAACTCTCAAAATATGTAGCAGTAACATCTGCATCTTGGACAGTTTGTATGTAAGATACAGCTTATGTATATAATGATCTAGCAAAATCCAATTGCACAATATAAGGATATTGGGTAGTGTAATAATAATACATGTAAGGGACATATAACTGCAGTTAATAGGAATGTAGTGAAAACTAGAAGGATATATAAGTTATTAATTGAGCTATCCTTTTCCACCCTACTGTATGTGCATAAAAAATGCAATTCCACACCTCAATCAGTATGTCTAATCTCAAAACATTTATTGGGACATATGTGCTATTGGTTTATAAATATTTGCATTTATTTCTATGCATGTGCCCTGTTAAAATACCACAATATTGGTAGCCTGTTGCCATCAATTCAACCTGCATGCTGTTGTAATGTCCACTCTTGTTTTATATATATATATATATATATATATATATATATATATATATATATATATATATATATGCATGTGTTATGCTTGCTTTTCAACTGTTGAAAATCTGGTGTTTTGGGTTAATGGGAATACTTCTGCATGCTGTTATAACTAATTGGGAATGCTGTTGACTGTTACTAACCCATATCTTTATTAAACCCTCCAAAACATAGTTCATATGGGAAGGCCGGTCACAGCGGACCCACCTGTCCCACCTCAGCTAGCCATGGCACCTGGCACCAGCAGGTCCGGTGCCCAGCCTGGGACTTCCTCCTCCATTGGTCCTGTGCCACCCTTGGGTAGTAGCACTGCAGGGGATGGGGCTCAGCCGCCCCCGTGCAAGCGTGGGTGGAGGAGGGCCACCTATCTCCCTTCGAATGGTCCGGGCTGTGGTGCATAGAAAGATTGAACATTCTGTTGCAGAACCTCTACGCCAGCTTGAGGCATGAGTGGCGCAACTCCTGGGTCAGCCTGCCCCTCCTACACAGCCCCCAGCACAGCCACCCTCTGGGCTGTGAAGGTGAAGTGGTGACTGCCCATGAATGGGGAACTCAGTCCCACTGTTTCCATCTGTGGGCTCATGGGCTTGGGATTTCCAAACATCCCTCCCCTTCAAAGGTGTTCACCCACCACATGTGTCATATACCGCCCCTGTATGCATCTTGTTTGTCTTGTCTGTTTACCTCGCCAACCTACCTCCACAAATATACCTACTTCCCCTACCCCACATTCCACTCCCACCTGAAAAAAAAGAGCAATCTGCTCCCAAAAAAAAAATTACATCCCATACATAGCTGCCCATTTTGCACACATGCCCACTGGTCACATAAAATGTAATTTAATTGGCATTACAACATACTTTGTTGTCCTAACCCTTCTCTCAGGGGTTCAATGTTTCATATCTACCTCCAAATGTATTCTATATGCACAGCTGTTGCTGTTAATGAAATGGGCAGCTATGGACCTTCCCTACACCTGTCCTGCACATCCTGAGCTATTTTCCATACTGTCTTTCCCTCTTTGCACCCCTTTGCACCACTTTCCGATCTCCCCATTTTTCTTTTCTTTCAAAGAAATGAGTGTGGGGGTTAGTGGGATTAAGCACTATTAAGCAGTAGTAAGCGGGTTTGCGCGGGTGTGCGCTGTTTTGCACTTAGCTAAGCATTGCTAAGCATCATGCAAACCTGTGCAAACCAGCTTACAACTGCTTAAAAGTGCTTTAGTCAATCTGTATGTGAGGGCCCTTGTTCTGCTCAGAAGCAAAATAAAACACCTCTGTCAGTCTTGAACCCTGGACCTTGTACACACTATACAACATGAAGTACCACTAAGACATTGTAGATATACAACAAGTTGGTGCTGAAATAAATATATCATGCATCAGAATGAGTGAATGTAAAGGAAAATAGGAATGCCATACCACACAACTTGTTCTGTGGATCTTTACCAACAGTTGTTGTGGGATTACATTACATGATTGTGATAAGAGAAGCAGCCATTCTAGCAGGAAATAATGTTACACCATCACTTTACAACCCCACACAGTATCACAGCAGGACAAACACTGGCATATCTGTTTAGGGCAGAGGCCATACCTCCCAACTGTCCCGAATTTTCAGAGTTGTCCCTGATTTTGACACAAATTTTAGCTCTGTCCCTCTGAACCCCTCCTAAAACTACTGACTTTGGCCAGAAAGGTAGTGAATTACACTTAATGAATAATGACAATAATTAAGAGTTACATACTTCTTTTACTTCAGAAAAGGTGTATTAATTCATATGCTCTGATTCTCTCAATGTTTCAACTTAATGGCACTAACATTTTAAAGGTGTCCCTGACCTTTTCTTTACTTTTCCCCGAGTCTGTTCAAATATGTACATGAGTGTTTCAGAGGTCTGGCAGAGGCAGAAACACAGAGGCATATCAGCCTTTCTGCTGTTACACACTGTGCAAATAGCTTTGGAAGGAGTTTCGGAAGCATACCCTTATGTAGGAATACAACACTGAAATACAAATGGATGTGTCCATGTACTGGTAGCAACCAACTGTAACAATACCATTGCTCTACTGCTGAAAAGACCCGTGTGGTGCACAGAAAAAAAAAACAGGCTATTCTCTGGCTACCATGTGGATAGGTTCACAGTTGGGAGTTCCACAGACAGACTACTTGCCTTGATAAGCTAACATGTACACAGCAACCCTGTAAGTCCAGCAAGATATAATCCACACAATAATACTTACGCTCCCTGTACTTCTGCACCCCTACCCAAATGTAGAATATACCTGTGTGTGCAGGGTCTACCAAGGATGTAGGTAAGCATACTCACAGTACTGAGATGTGTCCAGTTTTTCTGAGCAGCTTGTGCTAATGTCAACACTAAAAAAGCACAAACTGTTTAGGACTGAGTAGATGAATATTCACAGTATAGCAGTTCACAAACAATTCTTGTGCCAAAGAAATACATCTCAATAACTAGCTATGTATAGCAGTTAATTGTAAAAGTTGAAAAGAAAGTACATCTTTTCATGTATCTTGGGGTAGCATTTTGAGGGGTGAGTACATTTCTACACTGCCAAGTGGGTACTGGAAACAGCAACATTAGGTCTGAGTACAAAATGTAAATCTCTGGCTACAACCCTGGCTTCTGATATAAGAACTATACCAACCTTCTGTCTTAAACAATGATGTCCACAGCAAACAAGGATGATCTCCATCTTGGAAAGCTGAAATGGCCACGCCTACCTGAGTTAGCAGTTTATAGTACTGGGTTGCTATGACAGTGATTACTGCAATTACTACACAACATGCTGCATGCAATTAGCAAATGGTGGCCACTAATTGGTGTGGAGGTCATCACATGCTCATGTGCAAATACCTACAAAAGCAGACTGCAATCTCTGCCAGCAAACTCAATCACCCTATTGCAGAGACTGACAGAGAGAGAGAGAGAGATAGAGAGAGAGAGAGAGAAGGAAAAAGAAAAAGAAATATTACCAAATCATACAAAGGAAAGGTATGTTTCACATATGTATTTACTAGCATGTTGTAGATGTTATTGAAGAATAGTCTACATAATGTGAATCATTAATATGTGACAACAATACTTATTTATGCATAGATGTTCTGCTTAACTACTGCTATGGACAATACAGTGTGTACCTGTGGGCAGTGGGACATACCTGTGAAATGTGTAGCTCAGCATTAAATGTCAAAGATCTTATCCATGTTATCTGTGTTCTGTACAGTAGTGTGGCCAATGGTTGTTGGGGGGATTAGCACTGACATTATTAAAAACAACATGCTTGATAGTCATATTAAAATGTAGCTTAGCATTGGCAACTGTTGTAGCAGTCTAGTATGCTTATCTAGTATTTATAGCCATATATACCCCCCTAATGTTAGTGTGTGTTCATATGTGACACCTGTTTGTGTTGCAGCAAGGCCCAGCAGTTCAGCTGTAAGGTCCAGGGACTTACAACAGTGTGGACCTTGTGTGTGTATGCCACACACATACTGAGAAATATATATTTGTCATATATATTCACATCTGTATATGTGCATGGGGACATATTGCAACTGTTTGTGAAGGGTGGAGATATATATGTTGGTGATGGTTAGTATGCGCGTATTTATATGTAGGTTTTAGTGTGTGAAAATCCGTGGTGGTGGTGGTGCTGCGGTAGCGTTGTCACTTCTCAGTAAGACGCTGACTGGTTCTACTCTCAGCTAGAGTGTTTTCTGCGTGGAGACATGTGTGAATGGGCGTACCTTCGTTGAAGGTTGTGCGTTAGGGCTGGCAACTCAGCACGTAAAAATCAACTGCCAATCATTAGCGGACCGGAGTTCAGCTGTGGTGACCCCTAACTGGGAAAAGTGGAAAGACACAACAGTGTGTGACAACCAAGACAGCATACAGTGCTGGTATATGACATGTGGTGGTTAAACACTGTGTGTGGTTTGTTCAGTTTGCAATATTGAAGCCAGTGAGGCCTACTAAAGCTACCTGGGCTGTGAACACCTTCAATGCATTTATCCCAAGTCTGTGTGATTTTATTACATTACTGTACACCTCACATCCTTTGTATAATTGATATTCTCACTATGAAAGGTGAAATGTATATGTGCCTACATATATACGTATATGTACATCAATGGATGTGTATATGTATGTATATATATATATATATATATATATATATATAGTTATATATATTCATACACACCTACATCTACTTGTTGCAATAGATTCTCTGTACTGTTAACTGACTGTGATGGTCAATGTGTTTGTGAATATGTCAAAGATATGTAGCTGTGGGATAGCTTAGTGGGAAACTGTTTATGTCATGGTATTATGGGTCTCTGCTTTGATCCTAGCAAAAGCTGTGTATTCTATTGCTAGGCAGCAAAAGTGCTATTGCATACAGTGTGATTAAGTCCCTTGGTTTTAACTAGGGTGTGTCATTGGAGGCTAAAGCACTACATCTATGATTATTTATTGGTACTGAATCCAAATCCTGTGTGTACTGTAGTATTACTTGAAGTTCTGGGCCTGTACAGCAAAGTATGGTGTATGCCCACATTGCTTGCATCCACTGTTTTGTGTGGTCCCTGAATTCATCACAGATTACATTTCTCAAGTTTAAGGTCGTGTATGTACTGACACACAGTACTGTATAGTACACACTGAAAGCTTATCTGGGTTGTCATACCTTTGTGTCCTGTAATTATGTCTGATGTGTGTGTGTGGGTATGTCTGTAACATGTCCTTTGACATATGTGTGGTAAAACATATAACTCCATATCTAGCAACATTCATAGTGTACTACAGCAGTATACAATCTATATTCCTAATTGTGCACATATTTTGGACACGGGTTTGCCATTAACAAGTTGTGTGGTATAATAGTTATACATTTACTGTACCTTACACTCATTGTGATGGATGATATATTTCTTTACACATCAGCTTGATGTATATCTGCAGTGGCTAGGTGGTGCATTGTGTTGCATACAGTGTGCCAGGTACTCTTGTATAGTCTTATATAGTGATTTTATTTTGTTGCTGTGCAGAACATGGTTCATTAGACTGAGAGTGAGCCAGGCACTTCCAAGCAGTTGTGGGGTGAGCAGTGATAAGTGGCAGTTAAAGTGTTTCATTCTCGGTTAGCTAATAGGTTGCTATATATGGCAGTTCAGTGATATCTGTACTGTATAATATTAAATGTGCCATATGACTTGCTCAGACATATTTTCGTATTTATGTCTTCCAAGGATCATGGCACATCACAGGAACCCCAGTTACAGTAGTGCTGAAGATGAAATAATTACTACCAGTATGATTCAGCACTACAGTCTCATGTTCTCATGAACCAGCCAGGACCAGCAGGAGCGTACTGCAATGTGGCAAGATGTTGCCGGCAGGGTAAATGAAGTAGGCCTGCATAACCGGACATTTGAGCAGGTACGCCACCACTGCAGTGATCTTCTCAGACATGTCCATCAGTGTGCTGCTGATGTGCGGAGACAATAACTTGCAACAGGAGGTGGTGTTAATATCCATCCCCCCTCACCAGAATGGAGGAGCTGCTCCTGAGCCTGGTGGCACTTGCCCAACAACAACAGCAGCAGACATACACCATGATGGAGGTTGGAGCCACCCAGCAAGCACACATGGAGCATGCAGGTAACATGGCATATCTGTAGACTACTGTTATCTGTATAAGTAGAGCATGCATATGTGAGATGTGGAGTGTGTCATTAAAAGATGTGGAACCTGTTGTTGTGCAATACTGATCATTTGGAACATAATCTGTAGCTCAGTGAATGTAAACTTTTGTTGTACTGTAAGATTGCAAACACACAGTAACAATGCCACAGTTGTGGCCACTGACAAACTGTCTCATCTCTATGTAAGTCCCTCTGGGGTGACATCAAGGCAGCGGACCGATGCTGGTGAGTGTGTTCTACATTTATTATTGTAAATAAAAAGTGCATGTCATAGTTAAGGTGTAGGCCATGTACACATGTAACACACCTACCCATAATGCATGCTATGCATGTTTGGTGTAAGACCACGCACATCTCACTAATGAGATTAGCTGCCTCAAACACATGCAATACCCAGACCATCTCAAACAAATGTGGCTAGACTGTAGTGGCCATTGCATAGGTACAGTTGATACTCAACATGCACATAACATACACATCTATGTCATACACAGAGCATTTAACATGCTACACATAAAGGATTCCCAAACCTTCTGTAAAGACACACTCCGGTATCCAAAATCTTATCCACACATTATACATAATATACCTGAGGAGTAGAGGCCTATCATGGAGCATTTAAACACTCTGCAACACACTGCACATTCATGTCAGGGAATGCTCCTTATTGGCCTTCTTACAAACTCATGTTACAACTAGTTGTGAAATGGTGAATGTAGCCAAAGTAGTACAGTTCTGGTACAGCATGAGTAGTGCTGGTTTGGGAAACATTTGTAGCTGTGAGTGACCACATGATGCTTCATGATGATGGCCTATGGTACTATACCCCATTCAGTTATTGTAACCACAGTACTAGACATAGCTTTCATTGCTATACACCTTGTTATACACCTTAATGTTGCATGTGTGCACACATATACACCTCTAAACAATATGCATAGCAATCACCATTTGCACAACTGACGCATATATGTCTTGTGATGCTATTGAGTGGTTAGGTCATATGACACACATTGGGTATGTGTAGTGTTTAAATATGCAGTTGTGTTTTAGCATGCCATGTCATGGATGACACTGGCATGTCCACAATATGATCTACACTCACCATAAGTACCGTACATCGGGTATGTGGCCGAATGGTATTCCATCAATTATCCATGCACCACTGATGATGTTATGTGAATACTCATCATGCATGTGCTAAAAATGTGTCTACAATTATTTGCTTAAGACACAGAGGCTGCAATCAGCATTGGATACCTATCCGACACACAGATACACATCCAGCCATGGTATGTACACCTGTTTGTTATGGTGCACAGTACATTAGAGAGTTTTGAATACCTGCACAGCAGTGTTGTGTCCATGTATGCATTGTGTTCCAGGGGGAGGCCCATCACCTAATAACAAAACACATGCATCAAAGCCATGTATACTGTTAGTAACAAGTACTGTCTACACTTGCACTGCATGCTGTTGAGCAACACATGTCCTGTATGCTGACATGTGTGATATGACTGTTTTGCTTGTGATACTGTACCCCACCATCACCTGCTATTGTGTATGTTCTGAGATTGCTGGTGTTGTGTGTGTCTGCTTAGGGAGGAGTGTATTTGTGTGTGTGTGTGCATGTGTGCATGTGTGCATGTTCGCATGTGTGCATGTGCGCATGTGTGCTTGTGCGCATATGCGCATGTGTGCATGTGTGCATGTGGGTATGTGTGCATGTGCACATGTTGTCTGACATCATGTTCTCATCTTAAAGTGTGATTCCTGTTTTCCTCTCACAGGTGGCGGGGTGGGGCTGGTTCTGTACAGCAAGGAACCTGATGTCACTGAGACAGACAGTGATCATGATGATAGGTGTGTTGAGGCACAGGCAGGTTTGTCAGGATCTGTTGTTGGGCCAATAATTGAGAGTACACAAGTCTCCACCCCATCCATGCACACAGTCATACTGCCTGTACATCTGTCATCACCATTGCCCTTAGCTGAGGGACAGTGTACAGTTGGCACTGGCCAGGGCAGTGTAGTATCTATGGCACATGTATCAGGACACAGCAGCCATAGCCAGATGTCCGGAATGCTACCACATAGGCAGATGCCCAGGGGTTCTCGTCAGAGCACTGCTGGTCATCATGCCCCTGGCAGATGTGCCACACCTCTTTCTACCACATGCGCATTCCAGGCTGTCAAGAAGGCACAGACACGAATGGAGCGGTTCACCAGACAGGGATTAAGGGCACAGAGGGTTCATAACACCTCTGTAAATGACAGTATCCGTGACCTAGCTGGTACCATACCTAATTACACTGAGATCATTGATAGATATTGGGGTGAGACATTGGATGTCCTCCACAATGTCATGTCCATGTGTCAGGACAGTGCGGGACGGTAGAGACATCAAAGTGGATGTATGCCGCAACATCAGCAGCTGGAGGTCACTGTGGATGTCCAGCAAGTCACAACCGCTCCCGTAGTGCCAGTACCAGCACCAGCAATGTTGGGGGGGCTGTCCATAGACCGTCCTAGAAGACCAAGTGCACATGGCTCTGGTCAGTCCCAGCAGGGACCTGGATCCAGTGGACATATGTCAACCTCTTTGGATAGTACCCAGTCTGGACTAGTACCTGATACTTTCTGCAGCACCCCTGCCAGGCACAGGTTTCAGATCCATGGCCAGTGACAGTGATCTGTAAAGCCTGCCAGGCACAGTCTGTAGCTGTCTCACAAATCCCTGTATATGGCAGCCGTATGGTGGTACTGTGTGCATGCAGACACACATAAACCAGAAACCTAGGGCAAACACATACCCACACACATTACATCATCATTGGCCCATAACAGTACTCATGGCCCTCACACACACACTCACACACACATGTCGATTGTATGGCTCAGTGTAGGCCTCTGGCAAACCAACAACACATCCTGTGAATATGATGAAACTTGTGCCACCTCCTGTCCTCTGTAACATTGATGCAGGAACAGGTTAACATGGTGCTGATGCACAGGGTGACTTTAATAAAGTATAGCAATGGTTTAATGTGTAGCATGTTGTCAGCAGTAAAGTGTAATGATATCCTTGAAGGTATAGCTGAGCAGGCATGATGCATTAAAGCTGTAATTAGCAATGTTGTATTGTTTCCACCAGTGTTTATTCCAATTGTCTTTTGTTTGCCCATGTACCACTTGGCTGATGTGTGTAGTTGTGTCAGCATGTGTTATACAGTGGACAGTAAGTGTGGGGTGTGTGCAGTCACAGTGCTTGTGACTTATTTTGGAGTTTTATCTGGTGGATGTCCTGTCGTGGCTTTGTTAATAAATTTGATAATCCAGCAAGGACTGAGCTTTCTTCCTCCACTGGTACATTTTTCTTAGTGAGTACTTTTTTGTGCTAGCCTCCTTTTTGCTTGGTGTGTGCAGCACAGGTTTGCAGGTGTACATTTGTGAACATGGTGGAGGTGCACTGTCTGCATGTACGTGCATATTGGACACATGGGCAGGGTGACATGCCCTGTATTGGCTAGTATTAACACTCCATACTTTCTATTGGTGGCCAGTATGCATTGTACTACACACATTTTGGAACTTGAGTATGCATGTGTGTGTATGACATGGGTTGACAGTGTGCTGTGGGTGATGCTGTTGTTGCTATCTGTGTTTGGTTTGCATTACTAAGGTTAGCACTGTCCCAGCTGCATAATCCTATATTAATGCACACTGTTCACCTACAGGGTTGCATGGACCGTGCTATCACAAACACAAGAAATTCTCATTTATACAGTAAAAGTGCATTAGTCTCATGGACCCCTGCCATAAACTAAATATATAACAGAAGGTGTGAAGTTGTACCAAAAAGAGTTACATACCAAGAAGGGATAACCTCTCTGGTCAGTATCACTGGGAAAATACAATCCCTCAATAAACATACAAGAGAAGCTTCAAAATACAAAATGGCAAGGATTCCAAAGACAACACTAAAGCTTTCTTCTGTGTTGTTCATAATCTACAGGGGAAATCTCAGATCGGGTCACAGTTAATGTAAATGGTCACAAAGTACACTTATCTGACTGACATTACCAATTCCTTGTCAGACAGTTTGAATGCGGATATCACCACCCTGTCATTACACAAGGGCCACATTTCCAGACCTGAAGAATGTAAAACCTGATGATTCACGGACACTCTAGTTAAAACATCTCTTTAACAAAGTACAGACCACAGTGGCAATGGTACTGGACAGTGTCCCTGGCTGTGTCATACACAAGCTGACATATTAAATCACCACTCACCTAAACACACTGTCCAGATGCAGCCTCTATACAGGTTACATACTTGTGGAATGACACACAGTAATGGTGTTCACAGTCCACAAGGGTTGAGCTACAACGTTTTCTTCTTCTTCTCCTTTCAGATGCTCCCATTAGAGGTTGACACAGTGCATCATTTCTTCCTGCCCTCTGCATCTTGTGCTGTCACACCATCCACCTGCATGTCCTCTCTAACCACAGACATAAACCTCATCTTAGGCATTTCTCTTTTCCTGTTATCTGACGGCTTCATCCTTAGCATCTATTTCACAATATACTCTGCATCCCTCCTCAGCACATGTATAAACCAACTTAATCTTGCCTATCTGGCATGGTCATCTAACCTTCAAACCTGGTCTGATTCTCTAATATACTTATTCTTAAACCTGTCCACCCTGGTCACACCCAGTGTAAATGTTAACATAAATTGATTAAGGGTAGAACTACAACAGGTCCTGGAAACTCTCACCCTATAAGCCAGATGAATGTTATCTGGAAGGCTATGGAGCACAGTATTATGAACCTCATTAACAGAGACATTATGAACCTGCAAGCACTGCACCATACCCACTTAGGTTCCCTAAAGGCCAGATCATGGCTCCTACACCTAGTAGACTTCAAGCCAGTCAACAGGGCTATAGGTGAGGGAGGGGAGGTCAACACAGCCAAGCTATAGCTCACCAGCAATTCATACCCATCCCACATACTGGTATTATACATAACCTCAACAGACTGACCATAAACAATTGTTAGATGATGGCTTGACAACTGACTCACAGATATAGGACACACAGTAACATTTGCAGCCTCCATGGACTATTCTATGCTAGTAACAAGTGGTATTCACCTGCACTCAGTCCTGGGACCACTCCTGTTTGTCATATAGCTTTCTTAGGTACAAGCAAACACAGTAGGGATATGTCTTCCCACATATGATGACAATGCATAATGTGGGCTATACTTTATTCTCCAGATAACACACACATCCTCCAAAAGGGTATCAGACAGACAGATACATGGTGTCAAACTCATGCTGTAAAGCTATAAGCCAAAGAAAGCATAGTTATCCACTTTTAGAAAACAAAGTATCCCCAGAGTACCACATAGGTAGTAGCCCCCAAAATGTAGAACAGGTACTAATGTATGCATAGAGTCATGTGTTAAGTCATCTCTCCTTTGATAATCACATTACCAAAGGGTTTTGGAAATCCCTCTGTGGAGCACATAAGAAATAAAGGGTTTGCATGCAGATCCACAGAGGTTGTTGCACACCTATAATGATTAGTTATCTTTGCCAGACTTTGCTTGCTTTGGAACAGGTTTCAAATATACCTCAAGCATAAACCCTCACTCACACTCTTCAATAGAAACCGTGATGAGTAGATGTGAAACGGAAGACGTAGCTCAGGGATCACTGCAGTGGCTAAGCTTGTCACAAGCATACAGAAGTGACCTAAGTTCTGAAAAGTGCCAGCACACTCTGGCAAAGACAAAAATATGCATTCATGGAGAAAGCGGAGTACCCACCTATGAAATACTTGAGGTCACATGTATGTATATGGATTTGCCCCACAGCTACCTTACATGTGTAAGGCACATACAGTTGTCATTGTGATATGTCATACACTAGAAAAATCAAAACCCACTCGACATTGGCCAACGGTGTTACACACCTGGAGCGCACACAGTCAGCAAGTGCAAGATTCAAACTATTTTCTAACTACATTATGACACTACAGCAGTATGCATTTGCACAACACGCTATACACATTAGTGAAGTTTAACCTTTCCACAGGTATATTTGTAGGATGGTGACATCATCAGACTTGACAAAGATGAGTATATCACTTTTAAGGGGTGTGAGTAGTCTCCAAAATGATTGTTTTTTCTCAGGAAAACACACACACACAGTAGACAAGTGGATGATTCAAACCCCTACTTAACGACATTATGATAATGAAGCAGTATGCATTTACAAGATGCGCTATACACATCACTGGGATTTCATCTTTCCACAGTTATATTTGTAGGATGGTGACATCATGAGCCTTGACAAAGATGAGTATACCACTTTTAAGAGGTGTGAGTAGTCTTCAAAAAGGTTTCTCCTTCCTAGGGAGAAGCACATAAACACAATTGGCAACTGCAGGATTCAAACCCCTACTTAATTCCATTATGATATTACAGTGGCATGCATTTACACAACACGCTACAGGGATTGCATCTTTCCACAGGTATATTTGTAGGATGGTGACATCATGAGACTTGACAAAGATGAATACACCACTTTTCAGCGGTGTGAATAGTCTCCGAAAGTGTTGCTCTTTCCCAGAGGGGCACACACAGTTGGCAAGCGCTGGACGCAGACCCCTACCTAACTACATTATGATACTATAGCAATATGCATTTACCCAATATGCTATACACATTACTGGGATATCACCTTTCCACAGGTATATTTGTAGGATGGTGACATCATCAGACTTGACAAAGATGAATATACCACTTTTAAGGTGTGTGAGTAGTCTCCAAAAAGTTTGCTCCTCTCAGGGAGATACACACGCTCACACAGTTGGCAAGTGCAGGATTTAAACACTTACCTAGCTACAGTATGACACTAAAGCTGTATGCATTACATGAGACACTGCACACATTACTGGGATTTCACCTTTTTCTACAGGTATATTTGTAGGATGGTGACATCATGAGACTTGACAAAGATGAGTATACCATTTTTAAGGGGTGTGAGTAGTCTCCAAAAAGGTTGCTCCTTCCCAGGGAGGCACACACATAAAGGTGGCAAGTGCTGGATTCAAACCCCTACCTAACTACATTATAATACTACAGCAGTACGCATTTACACAACACTATACACCTTTCCACAGGTATATTTGTAGGATGGTGACATCATCAGACGACAAAGATGAGTCAACCAATTTAAGGTGTGTGGGTAGTCTCTAAAAAGGTTGTTCCCCTCAGGGAGATGCACACACTCACACAGTTGGCAAGTACAGGATTCAAACCCCTACTTAACTATGTTATGACACTACAGCAGTATGCATTTACACAATGCACTTGTCGACATTATTGTGATTTACCTTTCCACAGGTATATTTGTAGGATGGTGACATCATCAGACTTGACAAAGATGAGTATACCACTTTTAAGGTGTGTGAGTAGTCTCCAAAAAGGATGCTTTTCCCCAGAAAGATGCACACACTTGGCAAGTGCTGGATTTAAACCCCTGCCTTACTACATTATGATATTACAGAAATATGCATTTACACAGCACGCTACACACATTACTGGTTTTTTTTCTTTCGACAGGTATATTTGTAGGATGGTGACATCATCAGACTTGACAAAGATGAGTATACCACTTTTAAGGTGTTTGAGTAGTCTCCAAAAAGGTTGCTCTTCCCCAGGGAGACACACACACTCACAGTTGGCAAGTGCAGAATTCAACTCCCTTCTTGATTACATTATGATACTACAGCAGTACGCATTTATATGACATGCTATACACATTTCTGGGATTTCATTTTTCCACAGGTATATTTGTAGGATGATGACATCATCAGACTTGACAAAAATGAGTATACCACTTTTAAGGTGTGTGAGTAGTCTCCAAAAAGGTTGGCCCTCTCCAGGAAGACACTGACACTCACAATTAGCAAGTGCAGGATTCAAACACCTGCCTAACTACATTATAAGACTATCACAGTACGGATTTACACAATGTGCTATTCACATTACTGGACATTTACTTTTCCACAGGTATATTTGTAGGATGGTGACATCATGAGACGACAAAGATGAGTATACCACTTTTAAGGGGTGTGAGTAGTCTCCAAAAAGGTTGCTCTCTCCCCAGGGAGAGACAGACAGACACACACACACAAACACACACACACACACACACACACACACACACACACACACACACACACACACACACACACACACAGTTGGCAAGTGCAGTGTTCTTAATCCAAACTAAGTACGTCTTTACACTTCAAGCAATATGTAGTTACAGGGTGCAATACAGACATTACTTGCTGACAGCTTGCACAAAGGTTTTTTTTCACATTTGCTAACCTCAGCAGGCTTATCATACTAGGTGTATTGTGAGTGTGTTGTATGCATAGGCCATTACCATATCATATATGGGTTGATGCACCACATGCTGGCACATACAGGGTCAAACCTTGAGTAGCATCTTATCTTCACCTACATGATACTGAAATATAACAGAAAGATGATAAACTTCAACAATTGGATGAGCTTCTGGTGTCAGTCAAAGGGGATCCAGTCTCTGTCTGACTGTGATGACATGATAGACAAGCCTTGTTGCTTCGCTACAGATGGTTTGCACCTGTCACCCCTATGCTTCTGAATACTGGCCAAGGCTCTTGCTGTCCCCATATTACCTTTTTTAGGCAAGGCTCAAAGGTTCATAGGTTCATAGGAAGGTACTAGGCTATAGGCCCTGGTGCCTATACTAGCCCAGCCAAAAAGGTACCATGGCTTTTGCCACCCAATAAATTTATTTTCCTGTGCCACTGTTGATCAGAGACACAGAGGTGATTCCCAGGATGAATTTCCTATTTCCCATCCAATCATCAAGATTTTTCTTGAAGAGTGCTAATGAGGAGCTTTGTTTGATATAGATAGGTATTTTATTCCGGAGTATGTGAAGTCTCTGGGTCAGGAATCTATCCCTCCGGCATGTTCTGTTTATTGTGGTGACAAGGTTTAGGTCCCTAGAACATGTAGGTTCATAGGTTCATAGGTAGGTACTAGGTTATCTGCCCAAGGGCATTTATAAGCCTAGCCAGAATGTGTTGGCTTTCGCCTCCCTTTTAAATTAGTTTCCTGAGCCTCTGTCTAGCAGGGCCACTGAAGTGATCCCAGGGGTAAATTTACAATTTCTCACCCACTTGTCAAGATTCCTCTTGAAGAGAGTCTGCGAGGGGCTCTGCCTAACATCAACTGGGATTCTATTCCAGAGCAAGGGAAGTCTCTGGGACAGGAATCTATCCCTCCAGCACATCCTGTTTATTGCTTTGCTGAGGTTTAATTCACTGGAGCGTGTGGCTCTAAGAGATTTGTTTTTCTTGAGGTGGAGCATGTCCATTAATTCCGGGTTGGACATGGCCTTATACGTCAGGCATAGATCACCTCTGAGCAGGCAGTAAGCAACCAAGTAGAGCTGGAGTTTCTTTAGTCGAGCTGCATAGGGCATCTCTTTGAGGCCCATGATCCTCTTGGTGAGGTACTTCTGTGGTCTTACCAGCTGTTGCATGTGCCAGTTAAGGTACATACCAAATGGGGCATTGTACTCTGCACACACACTTACATATTATTACATTTCTTGCTTTTACTGCCCTTCTGGTAACGCAAATATTTTCTGGCACAATGAGGAATTCAACTTTATAAAGGTTTTATTATTTCAGAAAGAACATGAATGGTAAAGCCATGTATAACAAGCAGTTTTCATTTTAAATGTTTTGATATGAATTTGTCTGTAAACAAACTATAAGTGATGAGCATTTGATGTATTTCTCATTTTTTATTTCTCATATGTTACTTCTCAACATGTGAGATTTAACATCTTAAAATTGCGTCACTTCTTTAGTGAATTAATTTAAGTAACACTATTTAATGTTTTACACTAGCTATGTGTAATTCCGTTTTAAGGTAACCATGGCAATATTTAATAGATGAATGCACATTCTTCTGATTGGTTTTACTATATTATTTTAAGCTTTGATATTGAATATTCCGCTGTTTGTCTGATGAAGGCTAAATATTGTTTTAGCCGAAAGCGCTAACATTTCATTTGGATCTATTAAATACCAGCTTATTTTACGAAGTGGTCCCTGATTGTGTTCCAGCTCGCTTGTGCGTGGAACTGTTTCAAAGAAGTCAACTAAGTTTAGGAGGCAGTATCTGCCTTTAACAAAGCCAAATTGGGTAGGGTCCAGTGTATGGAGGTTTCCAATGTCTCTGTTTATGAATTCCATGATAATTCGTTCCATAGCTTTGCAGACCAGGCTGGTCAGGCTTATAGGGTGATAGTTCCCAGGTTCTTTTGTGGCACCACCTTTGTGGAGTGGGATGACTGTTGCTGTACGCCATTCTTTGGGTACATAGCCTGTGGTAAGGCTGAGTCTGAACAGTGAATTTAGGTGAGGGTTTAGTTCCTTTTGGAGCTCATGTAAGACACAGCCTAGGACACCATCCCATCCTATTGATGCTGTGTTTTTAGCTTTGGAGAAGGCTGTTTTTACCTGCATGTCCGTGATGTCTGGGGCTCTGCATTCTTCTGGGATGGACACAGGACCTTTTGGGGGTGAGGGGGGGTGAAGTTTGCACTAAACTTGTCCACCAGGATGTTAGCAATGTCAGTTGGTTTATTGTATTTTTTGCCATTTTGCAGTAGCTCAAAGCATATCAGAGAGTTGCCATCTAAATGTTTGATATAGCTAAAGAAGGCTTTGTGGTTATCTTTAGATTCCTTGGCAATTTTACTTTAGAAACTGGCCTTGGATGATTTTATGAGTGATCATAGTTTCTTGCTAATAATGATCAGTGATGCCTTTTTCTTTTTGGAATTTTGCTCTGTCATGCAGTAGTTTCCTCCTTCTGTTGTATAGCTTATTTATGGCCAAGGACCACCAGACTGGTTTCCTCTTTTTGGAGGAGTAAGTCTTGGTTTTATTCAGGATGGCTTGATCCATGCATCCCTGTAGATGCTCATATAATGCACTTGTAAAGGATTCTGCAGATTGGATAGCATTATCCTGTAGCAAGGGGGCTTTGAAAATTTCCACTTCGGTCTTCAGAAGTGTGAAGTTTGCTTTTGAAAAGTTTTTCACAGTGGTTTCCTCGACTAGGGGTGGGGTCGGGATGTGGATGTCCAGTGTGATTACTTTATGATCTATTCTTACCAGCGAGGGGTCTACCTCTGGTGTGGAACACTGATCCCCATGTTGGTGATGATCAGGTCCAGTATATTGTCACCTCTAGTGGGCATGGTGACCAGCTGTTCCAGGATGTTTGACTTTATAAACTCTAGAAAGCATTGGGCAAAGGAGTTTGTACTTGAGTAATTCTCCCAGTCAATGTTTAGGTAGTTGAAATCTCCTAATATCATGATGTTTGGTAGGACCTTTATATTTTCCATTGTTCTCAGGAATGCTGAGTGAGGGTCCCGAGACAAGGTAGGTGATCTGTAGCAGGCTATGATCTGACAAGCAGCTTTGCCCACTGTTAGTTGCACTTGGATGGTCTCTGAGGCCCCGTGCTGTGCCACTAACCTGGAGGTGTGGGTATCCTTTATGAAAATGGATACTCCCCCTCCTTTTGTATTTTGGTCCGGGTTTTGGGGCTGAAGCTCAGAGAGATTGGGATTTCTTTAGGTGGAGCTAAACAACAGCTCTGTGTTTGACATAGCTTTGTATGTTAGGCAGAGATCACCTCTGAGTAGGCGATATGCGACATAGTAAAGCTGGATTGTATTGAGCCGGTCTGTGTAGGGCATGTATTTGAGGCTGCTAATCCTCTTTGTGAGGTATTTCTGTGGGCTTTCCAGTTGTTGTAGATGTCTTGTGAGGTACATACCAAAAGGGGCGTTGTACTCTATAATGGCTCTAATGAGTGATGAGTAGAGGGGAACAATGACCTCTTTTTTTCTGCATGAGAAACCTTTTGTGATGAGGTGTGCCATGTAGAAGGAGTTCCTGACTACTGTCGGGATGTGATTATCAAAGGAGAGTCTACTGACCACCTGTGTCCCAAGGTCGCTTATCACACTTTCAGTGTTAAGTATACTACTGCCTATGTTGTAGTTCATGGGTACAGAGTTTTTACCAAAGGGGATGAAAATGCACTTTCTGGCACTGAGCTTGAGGCCATGGCTTTGACACCAGGCATCTGTCTCAGTGAGGCCCTTTGTAGGATGTCAACATCATTAGTAGTTTTGATTATGGCTCCTAGTTTGCAGTCATCTGGGAACTTCATTAGACAAAGACCTTCTGTGTTAGCCTGTACTTCAGGGAAGTAGATACCAAACAGGACAGGACACAGGACTGAACACTGTGGGACTCCACTTGTCACTGGTCTGAAGTCGGACTTGGAGTCTGCTACTTTCACAGTGTGGGTTCTGTCAGTGAGCCAGCTGGCAAATCATCTTGTGACATAGGGATTTATACCTAGTTTAGTGAGTTTATCTATAATTCCAGAGTGGGGGATGGTGTCGAAATCATTGGCAAGATCTAGATAGGCTGTGTGAACCACCTTATCCTTGTCTATGGCTTTGCTGACTGCTTTGAAGAAGACTATCAGGTTTAGGAGACATGATCTGCCTTTTAAAAACCCAAAATGGTTGTGGTCCAGAGTTTGTAGATTACCAATGTCTTTGTTTATAAGTTCCATGATGATATGTTCCATGGCCTTGCAGACCAGGTTCATCAGGCTAATGGGGCACTAGTTCCCAGGGTCCGTGGTGGCTCCCCCATTTTGTAGTGGAATAACCATCACTGTGCACCATTCAGGAGGCACAAAGCCTGAGGTGAGGCTTTGACTGAACATGGTACTTAGGTCTGGTGCCAGTTCGTTCTGTAGTTCGTGCAGAACGCAGCCTGGGATGTTATCTGGTCCCATGGATGCTGTATTTCTGGCTTTGGAGAGTGGATTTTATCTGTGCAGCCATGATGACAGCAACTTTGCATTCTTCCGGTATAGAGATGGGCTCTTTCATGGGTGAGAGGGGGGTAAAATTAGCACTGATCCTATCTGCCAGGATGTTGGCAATATCAGTTGGTTCTGTATATTTAGTGCCAT
Source organism: Protopterus annectens (assembly GCF_019279795.1). Taxonomy (NCBI): domain Eukaryota; kingdom Metazoa; phylum Chordata; order Ceratodontiformes; family Protopteridae; genus Protopterus; species Protopterus annectens. The sequence goes on from NC_056726.1 coordinate 1,390,852,732, forward strand.
TGTGCTGTAACTCAGAGCAGATTTGAGTGTTGCATTGTGATTCTTGACATAGCTATAGAATGTTTTGTGGTTGTCTTTAGAATCAGTGGTGATTTTGTTTTCATAACTAGCTTTGGGGGATTTTATCAGGGATCGCAGCTTCTTACTGAGGCTGACCAGGGAGCTCCTCCACTCATGGGTTTTACCCTCTTTTGCAACAGTTTCTTCCTTCTGTTGTTCAGATTGTTTATAGCAGGGGACCACCAGATTGGCTTCCTTTTCTTGGAGGATAGCGTCTTGATTCTGTTTGAGATAGCATGATCCATGTACTCATGTAAGTGCTTATAAAGTGCAATTGTGTAGGATTCAGTAGTCGTAACTGTATTGTCCATCTGCATGGGTGTCCTGAAGTTCACCACTTCTGTCTTAAGAATCATGAAGTTGTCTTTGGAGATATTTTTTAACATGGTTTCCTTAATGGGGGGTGGGGCAGAATGTGGATATGTAGGGTAATTAGCTTATGGTCAGATTGGACCAATGAGGCATTGACTTCAGGTGTGGAACACCGGTCACTCAGGACAAACCAAACCCCGTAACCAACACAAATAACCACAAAGTGAGCTAAATGCTACTCATTGACAGAAGTCTCAGCCTTCAGATGCACACACTCGAGGCACTTCTCATTATGGAGAATATTGATATCTGTGCAGTAACAGAACCCTAGTTCAAGGCTCCAGAGAGCACACCAGCACTACCAGGATACTACTCATTCCATACCTTCCAGCATCAGAACCTGGATCATAGCACATAGGGTGGGGATGTATCCATATTCATCAAGGATACTTACACCTCTCTCTACATGCTCTCTACAGGATATGTATCCATAGAATGTTGCACAGCAACATTCTTCCCACTCCACAGGGGTGGGGCCACAAAAGACCCTTGGCATTCACACTCTATGAACCTGACAAGTCTGATCTGCAAGGCAATGGAGCCAATCATAATGGAGCTCAACAATAAAGACATTGGGAACCTTCACACAGTTGAGCACACCCAGTATGGCTTTGTCAAATGCAGATCACACCTCCTGAACTGGGTGGATTTCTTTGAGACAGTTACCCAGGCTACAGATGATTGAAATGAGCTCCACACAGCCTACCTATACCTTGCTAAGGCCTTTGACACCATTCCCCAGTCAGGTATCATAGATGAACTCACCAACCTGGGCATGAATCCATACATCACAAGATGGATTGCAAACTGGCTCACAGATAGATCCCACAAATTAAGAGTTGCTGGCTACATGTCAGACTCTACAACAACTGGTGTCCCCCAGGGTTCAGTCCTGTCATGCCTCCTGTTTGGTTTAGACTTCTCAAAATTACATGCCAACACAGGCGGGTTGTGGTTGACTAAGTTTGCTGGGAACTGTAAAGTGTTTTCCATAATAGATTCTCCAGATGACACAAATATTCTTCAGAAGGGACTCTATGAGACAGATGTGTTGTGTCAGAATCATGGCCTCAAGCTCAATGTGGAAGAATGCATAGTAATCCCCTTTGGTGAAAACAAAGTACCCACAAACTACCATATAGGTGTTGCCCCTTAAAACTGACAATGTGATAAGGGATCTGGGGACATAAGTAGATAGTCATCTTTCCTTTGACAACCATGTTGTCAAAGTGATTGGGAAATCCTGTGTGGCCCACCTAATCAACAAAGGGTTTGCATCAAGATCAAAAGAGGTAGTGGTGGCCCTCTACCCTTAAGTCATCAGACCTATCATTGAGTATAATGCACCATTTTGGATGAACTCAACTAAGCATATCCAGCAGCTGTAGAGACCACAGAGGTACCTCACCAAGAAGATTACTGACCTCAAACAGTTGTGTTATGCAACACAACTGGTAAAACTAAATCTGTTCTCCATTGTGTACCACCTACTCAGAGGAACACTCTGCCTAACATACAGAGCCATGTCCACCACAAAACTGTTAAACATGCGCCATCTATGGATAACAAAATTGAGACGCACTACACATCCAGGGATATGAACCTCATCATAACAATGAATACAACATGCTGGTAGGATAGAGTACCATCCCAGACACTTACTTTACTGTGGAACAGAGTCCCAATGTACATCAGACAGAGCCCCTCGCTGACACAGACTCTGAAGATACTCAGGAGGGTGAAAGCGCTTAGTCAGTGAAGTCTTTTTTTTGGTTCTTTGTATTTGGACAATAAAGGTTCAGTGATTTTACCTGCAGTGTTACCTAAGTGCTTTTCTATTTATTAGTATCTTACAATCCAAGGAGCTACTTATCAACATTTCTACATACGGGGGGACAGCTATTATTTGTACATTTCTACCCGGGGGGCACACCTGATTGTTACTGTGGGTGTACACAGGATGAGGGGTACACCTGACACTTAAACACATTTGCTAGGCCTGCACTGCTATGTCAGGTACTCCATTTCAGTCTGTACTGTTGCCTATCTTACTGGCTTGAGGCATACCACTGTACTACAGACCTTAGCTTCCAATTACACACATATTAGTTTGTGACTTCATAGCCTACCCAACCCACATCACACTGCCTGGTCTGCTGTTATCTGTCTGCATAGGCCTGGGGGGAGGTTACTCATATGCCTCTTCAGAGGGCATGATGCAGCATTTGTTTGTGTTTGCATTTGTCTACAATTGTCCTGCTGGCTGTGACTGTTAGGTATGTGACCCCCCAACTGGTATGTGTGAGTGACTTAAGTTGTGTCTGTGCCAGTGAAATGCTATCATGGCTTAGTGGTTCAGTACTGTGACTATAGTGCCCAGTATCCTGAGTTCGAGCCCTGTCATTGCTTTTTATTTTCCTGCTGGGCAGACCTGACTGGTTAAGGAAGAGTAAAGCAGGTGTGAGCATGTTTACCCGACTTTGCTCGACTTTGCCCAACATTGCCCAACTTTGCCTGACATTGCTCGACATTGCACTGGTTAGCGAGGTGTGCAGCTACATGCAATTGTATTTAAATATGCTCAATACTGGTAAAATTTGCTTAGCAGTGCTTTATATTGCTTAAAATAGGGACTCGTGCCTCAGATGGTGCTGCAGGGCTGCCGATGTCGGATGCACATATTACACTCCCTATATATATTTGAAAACAGGTAGTGTCAAGTTAGGCATCCCTTTTACTGTATGTGCGAGTCAGAGAGTGGTGTCATTTCCAGGGTTACTATTGAGTCAGTGTATGTGCTATGCGTTGCCTCTCTGCCAAGGCCAGGGCATATTGGGCAAACCTCCTTCTGCCTACTGGGGCAGGCTCAGGTTGTTCCTCCTCTGAGTCATGCTGTGCCTGTGCAGGCCCTGGCAATTGTGAGGGGCTGTTTGGCCCTGCCCCATGTTGTTCCTGCTGCAGCTGTTTCCACAGGATCTTATTGTGTAGCATGGCACATACCATGACAATTTGGGTACATGTAGTTGATGAGTACTGCAAGGCCCCACCAGATGTGTCCAGGCACTGGAACCATGACTTGAGCATCCCAAACACACGCTCAATTATGTTTCTTGTTTGTACGTGTGCCTCATTATGGAGTTCTTGTTCGGGTGTCTGTGCATTTCTGATGGGTGTCATCAGCCATGGCTCCAGTGTGTATCCAGCATCCCCCACTAGGTGAACATCAGGGATGTCCCATCTGGCAAATCTCTGGTACAGCTGCGTCAGAATCCAGATGTGGAATTCGTGATAGCTTCCAGGGCAGCCAGCACACACATTCATTATTATGCCCTGGGCATTGCACACAATTTGGCAGATGATGGAGGGGAAGACCTTGCAGTTGATGTAGACCCTACTCCGCACACTGGGTGGTGCTTTGATGTGTATGTGCGTGCAGTCTATTGCACCCACTACCTCAGGGTATTCTGCTATTTGGTGGAAAAGACGCTTATTGTTGGCCAACCCCTCACGGAAATTGGGGAAATATACGTGCTCACTGACATGTGCTGACATGGCATCCAGGAACTGGTGCAGTACCCTGGATGCTGATGCCTGTGAAATCCCCATCATATCACCAGCTGGTCTCAGGGAGGTACCTGTAGCTAGTATTCTTAGGCCAACAAATACCTTGGTATCCACTGGGATGGGTTCCCCACTGTTGGTTCTGTGTATGAGGCGTGGCCTGCACAGCTCAACAATTTGCTGCAGGAGGTCTCTGTCCACCCTATAGTGCTCCATTATCTCCAGCTCATGTAGCCCCTGGTAGGTTACCCTGGGTCTGTACACTCTTCTCTGTTTCCTCACTGTGGGTTGCTCAGCAGCATTCACAACATCACCACCCTCAGCACCTTGCACATGTTGCTTTATGATAGCAAGAGCAGCCCCTAACATTTTGTCTGACTTTAAAGTTTTTATGCTTTCCCTCTTTATATACTGTGGTGTTGCAAAGTACTTAGGAATAAACAGGGAAGGATTCTGTTTGCAGAGTTTAAAGTGCTGGGCTGGGCTGGGCTAGTCTGTTGCCTGTGTAATTGCCTGATTCTGATATATTTCACCTGGCAGCTCTGCTATTTCTCCTTGGTTTACTTCCTACTACTTCTTTTCCTTCCTTTTCCCTTTCTGTTTCTGCCCAGGGCAGCGCACATGCTCGCACATGCTGTGTGCACGTTTGCAAGAAATTTCAGATATTTTCACGGTGTGCACCTTTGGTTTCTGGTTTTCAAAAAGGGCAACTGTAGACATGCCTCTTGCAATCCTGAGCAACTCAGGGAAAACACAAGACACTGTGCTCCAATAAGCTTACAGCCTTTCTGACAAACCCCCTCATGATGTTACCTATATTCTACTCTACTACTCACCTACTCCTACACTTGCACTCTTGGGACATGGCTCACATGCTGGGGGAAATTGGGATTTACTATCCTTATCCTCATTTGCATAGGATTGCCTACTAATGCATGGTTACATCTCTCACACTGAGCTTCCCCCCCTTAGCAACCAGTACTCAGTGGCCATGTTGTCTTCAGCCTGCCATTCACCTGCATGACAGGATAAGCCTTTTAGTGAAAATGGCTATTTTTGGCTATTTTTAAATTATTTTCTTGTTTTTTAAAGCGCCGCACATTTGCTTGGTGCTGCGCTACGCTTAAACATCGGAGATTGGGGAAAAAAGTTAGATTTTAATCATTTTAAACATTTATAAATGCCAATGGCCTTATATTTGGCCATTGGCATGCTTCCTCAACTGTATGCATTCTTTATATGGTGCTGTCATAGCTCTGTTTAGCTATTTGCAGAACGGTACTCCGTTACCAACAGAGTACATTTCTGCAGATAACACTAATCTTCCACGGACAGGTTAATGTTTCCTGGATTGCAAATTTACCTCATTTGCATAGCTTTCAGCAGCAAATTAGGTAATTTGCATACCATGATGCTGTCCATGCAAGAGATGCTTTAGCAGCTCTCGTGCATGCCTCTGCTGGCTGTACCTGGATCGCACGGCAGACATATTGCCTCAGTGAGCTCCTACACTCTTCTTGCACTCCGTGCAAGCTTTTGTAAATCCGGCCCAGGGTCTGTTCAAACAAACATATCACAGGAGAACATTTAGGTGGACAAAAAGTGCTGGTATATGACATTTCTAGAACATTAAGCTGTTATACCCATTAAAAAAACATTTTGTTTCATCTCCACCATTTTCAGTTGCAATCTCCAACATATCAGACTAGTACTTATGTATAGGAAGATCCAATAGAGGATCTTGTTCCATTTCTTCTGACCCCCCCCACCAATGTATCATGAGGTTACTTGTTCCTTAAAATAAATACTGAAATAAAGTTTCCTACAAAATCTTTTCACTTCTAAATTTAAATCAGCTAACATAAGAAACCTTGTGGGTACAAATTTAGTACCTTTACATAAAACATTTAGGGAGTCTACAGAAATGTGAAAGTCCAATAAATGTATTACCTGTAGTCTTTGTGTTGGAACTGTGACATCACCATCATTCAAGTGCACGCCAGAATCCAAAGTGATATTGCTAAAATGTAATTTGCTTCATTAAACATCAACACAGTCTGAATAAAAAAGTCACTGAGTTCAACTGCAACTTGACTAGTTGCTATTATACATTCTTCTCCTTGCCATGAGTTTTCCTGCCTCTTCTCCTTCCCTCCTGGAAAAAGACTCCTTTTCCTGCTGTCTTGATTGTATCAAATGACCACCTGAACTATCGTCTTATATATCTTCGATTGAAATGCTCTTTTTTAAAGACGTTTCACCTGACGAGACCAATGAATCCTTCAAGGCGGAAGACGATTTACCCAATTGCTTGTTCTGGGACCTTCACCTTCTCGATTTATGTTGCCATGCATACACACCACCACTATGGAAGTCTCCAATATCTCTCAACAATTTCTTTTTCTTTCTCACCACAATCTCTTGTTCCACTTTATCTAGTCTGCTTTTATCTATTCGGCTTTTAATCTCAATCGACCTGGTGGAAAAGGCAGCCTCCTAAGTATCACCAATCAGATTAACCTGTAACTCGGTGATCTCTCGTTGTATTTTCTCTTGCATCTATGAAATTCTTTTCATAAGGATTCTGAACCAACCCAGGATGCATTCCAAACAAATGTTTTTCCGTTCTTCCAACAGATCTCATTCATTATCATTAAAGTCCTACGCCAGAAGATGATCAACCCTTAAACCTTGAGGTGTGATACCCAAGCTAATATATTTTTCAAGAAGATTGGTATCATAAAAAAAAGATTCACCTCTCTAGCCATTAGTCTTTCCAATACTTCAGATTGCAATGTGAAAATTAAATGTAGCACTGAAACTGGTTTAGCTCATTGTGGTGTGTTTTTTATTTATACAGACATAATATAAGGTGACCCAACATTCCCAAATGGGAAGAGTGATGTTTTTCAAGGTAGTACTGGTTAAAGAATAGCCTCAACGACCCCCAGAATATGAATATAGTAAGCTCTCGGTTAACTGGAACTCAAGCAACCAGAAAAAAAAATGAAGAAATACAGTATATTTTTTATGTGTTGCACTTTCTGCCCCCCCCCCCGAAACATACCTTACATTTTTAGAGTTTTAGAGTTTTGAAAAGGAAGATAGGAATAAATTTCCTCTCTCCCCAAGCTAAGAACAAGTCAAACCAAACAAATAGTATAGGGTACAGTATTAGTCAGGCTTATTTTTAATCGTAACTCTCAAGGAACCAGAAATTACAGCTATCCGGCATCTACCAATCCCCATGGGTGCCATTTAACCAAGGGTTTACTGTATAACATAGGAGAGTACTGCAAGTGAAAACTAACCAAGCCAGTAAAGTTTATGTTTACAGCTAGCATTTTAGAAATAATAAAACTAATTTACCTGAAATTCTTTGAAAATTATATAAATTCAACAGACATATGAGTTTTTCTTTATTATTTATTTATTTGATATTTGTTAACCAGGATAGACTGACTGAGCTAGCACCCTTTTTCAGCAGAGGCCCAAGGAGAAAAGCTCCACAATCATATACAATAGTTTAACGCACTAACAAATATAGAGAGCACATAGAAAAAAACAGAATTACATCATAAAGTTATACATTACATCACTAAGTTAGACAGATGGACAGTTTGCACTATTAAATACACATGATGTGTCAAATGCAGTTTGTCAAAAATATTTGGAGGACAGATTCCACATGTACAACAGAAAAACAAACAGTTCATTTGGAAGAAACTTTGAATGCAGAGGTAGTGTGTCCTGAGTATAATAAAGCCACTTTGTCATCAGGTTCAGTAATATAGTTTTGGATATCATAAAGATAGTAAGTAAAGTAGCAAGTTTGTTTGTTCTAGCAGTGACCCGAGCATAACACAGCACTGGTCATCAGAACTATTTAAATACCATGTAGGGATTCTTAGCGGATATAGATGTTGTAGTCAGGGGTGATAGTACGCTTGTGGTTTAAGGAAATAGTGAGGGGTAAAGAAGTTTAGAGAGAAAGGATAAGAGAGGTAAAGGAGGAGAAGTAAGGGTTTCTAGAGTGTTGGAGTTGTGAAATGGGTGTTATCAGAGCCAGGGATGGAATATAGGCTGGATGGAGATACTGTTAAGGGGTTCAAGGAGGATGTTTACAGTGGCAAGTCCAGGAGTTTATTAGGAATCCTTTGAGAGCATTTTTGAATTCTTGAGGAGGGTTTATATTTCTAATAGATTGGGGAAGTTTGTTCCAGGAAAGATAAGGAGAGTAACTGTAGAGATTTTGTCCTATGGATCTTTTTGGCTTGTAAATTTCTAGTACATTTTGATCAGAGTTTCTGAAGGTCCTGGGAGGAGCATAGAAGGAGACTACTGAAGAGATATTACAGCAGAAGGAAGGCTTGTAGAGGATGGAATGAATGATCAATAGTTGAGAGAGAAGCATTTGGTGTGGGAATTCTAACCAGTTCAAAGTCTTGAGAGAAAGAAAGTGGTGAGTTGTTGCGGTTTCATTAGCAGCAAATGTGGCAACTTTATTGTAGGTTCATAGGTTAGTACTAGGCTAACTGCCCTTGTGAGCCATTGTAAGCCTAGCCAATTGCCCCATGTGAGAATCAAACCCTGACCCTTGTGTTTGTAAGGTAAACACCTTAACCATTATGCCACCCTCCCACCCTTAGGTGAATTCAAGTTTAGCCAAGAGTGAGGAGTAGAGGTTAATGAGGATTTGTGAGGTGTAGAAGACACTGGGTTGGACGTAGACATGGGTAAGGGAGAGTTGAGAGTCTTTTGTTAGAAATGTTTTATTTCTGTATAGGAGGTCTAGTTTTTGGTGGGTTTCTTTATGCACAGGAGTACGTGAAGGTCAAATTTGAGTTAGTCATGTATGATGGCTCTCAGAAGCTTAGTATGTGTTTCAACCATGATAATTGTATTGTTGAGGGATGTAATAAAGAAAAAGGGTTTAATGTGTGTGAGGGATTTGGGGAGAAATAGCAGATGTTTAGTCTTTTTTGTGTTAAGTATTAGCTAGTTATTAGAGAACCAGTTTTCAGTAGATCTGAAGGACTCTTGGGTGAGGGTGTTCAGATCAGAGGGTTTATCAGAGATGGCAATGACTGTGGAGTCATCAGCATATTGTATGAGAGATGACTGAGGACAGGACGTGTACAGGTGATTTGTAAAGATGTTGAATAATAAGGGACCAAATATTGACCCCTGAGGACCCCCATCTTGATGAGGAGAGGGGTGGATAGTGAGGAAAACCATTTATCAGATTGCTCCCTGCCAATGAGGTAGCTGGTAAACCAGGAGATAATTGAACTTGAGTGATTAAGGTCAGAGAGTTTAGTAAGGAGCAAGGGATGAGAGACAGTGTTGAAAGCTTTGTAGAGGTCTAAAAAGAGACAGGCGATGAGTTTATTGTTGTCTCTGGTTAGTGAGATAGTGTTGGTAAAGGAAATGAGGCTGTTGTACTATGGTTGAGCTGGAAGCCATGTTGTGTGGAGGTTAGTAGGTTTTCTTGAATAGGATAGTTTAGGATTTGTTTATGTACACATTCCTCCAGTATTTTAGAAAGAGGTGAAAGAATTGCTATTGGCCTAGTGCTCCCTTTTTGGAATGTTGGGTCAGTAAAGCTAACAACATGAAAAAACATACTCACCCCAATCTGCCTACTGTCTAGTCTGACCGTTAAGTAATTTGTGATTTTCTGACAAATTATTGAAGATTGAAGTCTCTAAATAATGGTGTATATTTCAGTTTCAGACTTTATCTCTTTCAGAAAATGCATGCTAATGCAAAATCTGCTATTTGAACAAATTTCTAAGTTTATAACAGCAATATTTAAATGACATCCATGATTTTAGGCCTTTGCTGCCCCATTATTTTTGGCTTTGTCCAGAATTCTTGTAGTTAGAGGTTGAGAGGTGTCTCCCTAAGATCCAGCAAGCCAGCCTTAGAACCAAAGACCAATAACTTGTCTTCCAACTATATATATATATATATATATATATATATATATATATATATATATATATATATATAAATTATACAATGGAACTGATGTGAACATAGTTTATAGACATGCAGGAAAATTTATCAAAAAAATCATATGGAACAAAGGATTGTCTATTAAGCCATAATAGAGAGTTGTAGAAAGTGATGGGATGTTAAGTATGGCATAGACTACAAAAATAATTTGATTATATCTCATATGCATGCATTATGGAATGTTTAGAGATGTGCAACACCTTACATTGAAAGATTGGATGGTGATTATGAAACAGCAGCAAGTAACTTTACAAGTGAGAAAACATCAAAAGGGGGGCATTTCAGGATGATTCTTTGTCACCACTACTGTTTTGTTTTACCCTCAACCCTTTAAGCTGTTCACATAGTAGACCTGGCCATCATTACAGCATAACTTCCTAAAAACAACCACACCAAAGGTATCTCATCTGCTTCTGGATGACTTAAAATTGAGTAGCTAATCAGACAAGCACCAGAAAGTACACCTCAAAATGGTTAAAACCTTCTCAGACAATATAAGAACAACATTTGTCTTGATAAACGTGCAAAACCAAAATCTATAGCAGGAAAGCTGAAACACCAAGAAAAGATCAACTTGCAACAGGGACTTGATATAAAAGAATTTGAACAGAAGGGTGTCTGTAATTATTTGGGATTAGACAAAGGGCTATCAATAAAACATGAACAAATGAGAACAAAGCTTAATAATGGATACTTTATAAGAGTAAAGCTAATATTGCAAACTACCCTAGCATGTAGGAATAAAGTTTAGGCTATAAATCAGCTTGAGCTTCCTGAAAATAAGAAAAATACTTCATGCTTATCAAATAATATACATTATATTGCGAAATAATGCATTCCTTGGTCTGAAGGAGGTATGGGCCTCCATGTACAGTTCTGCAGTTGTGGGACTGCATACATATTTGCTGACACCATCAGATCCAAACATGGCGAAAGTTCTAAACCATGAAGAGACAAGTCTAAGATTAACAGAAGCATTTTTGAAAGGAATTGTAATCTAATCTAAATCAAACCACAGGTTAGCAAATACCAGGCAACTTCAGAAGGTGTAAAAAAAAAAAGGCAATTCCACAATTATAATGGCACATATACAGAACTCCTGGAGCACCCATGTGCTAACCAACATTTAGCCCATGAATGGTTAAACAGATGTGTATTCAAATTAAAAGATTAATGGCTAAATGGCTAAAAGCGGCAGCTTAAGACAGCGGACTACTTGCACTTTCATTTAAAAAGTCCAAGTGAAAAGTCAGAGATATAGAAAAGTTCAGGTTCTGTAATGCTGAACTAGAAACAGTTGCATATCTTGTTGCTTGTTCTGATATACTCAATAGGCTCAGGGTTTGTATATTGAAAGGTACAATAATGTGTCAAGGTGATTGCATTTGGAATTGTGAAAACACTGTAACTTATAGTCTGCTTAGAAGCACTGTAAACATGAAACACAAATAATTACTGAAAACAAAGAAGTTATGGGGCTGGATTTACGAAAGCTTGCACGGAGTGCAAGAAGAGTGTAGGAGCTCACGCCGGCAATATGTCTGCCGTGCAATCCAAGTACAGTCGATAGGGGCATGCACGAGAACTGCTAAAGCTACTCTTGCACAAACAGCATCATGGTATGCAAATTACCTAATTTGCTGGTGAAAGCCATGCAAATGAGGTAAATTTGTGATCCAAGAAACACTAACCTGTCCGTGGAAGATTAGTGTTAGCTGCAGAAATGTACTCCGTTGGTAACGGAGTACCATTCTGCAAATAGCTAAATGGAGTTATGACAGCTCCAAATAAAGGATGCATACAGTTGAGGAAGCATGGCAATGGCCAAATATAAGGCCATTGGCATTTATAAATGTTTAAAAATATAAAAATTTAACTTTTTTTTCCCCGATCTCCAATGTTTAAGCATAGCGTAACACCGGGCAAACTTGCGACGCTTATAAAAACAAGAAAATAATTTAAAAAAAGCCAAAAATAGGCATTTTCACTAAAAAGCTTATTCTGCCATGCAGGTGAATGGCAGGCTGAAGACAACATGGTCACTGATTAGTGGTTGCTAAGGGGGGGAAGCTGAGTATGAGAGATGTAACCATGCATTAGTAGGCAATCCTATGCAAATGAGGATAAGGATAGTGAATCCCAATTTTCCCCAGCATGTGAGCCATGTCCCAGGAGTGTAAAAGTAGGAGTAGGTGAATAGTAGAGGACAATATAGGTGACATCATGAGGGGGTGTGTCAGACAGGCTGTAAGTTAATTGGAGCACAGTGGCTTATGTTTTCTTTGAGTTGCTCAGGATTGCAAGAGGCGCACCTACAGTTGTCCTATTTGAAAATCTCAAACCAAAGGTGCACAATGTTAAAAGATAGGAAACTCCTTGCAAACATGCACACAGCGTGTGCATGCGTTTGCTCTTGTTTGCGCAGCGCTTCCCCCCGGGCGGAAAAGGAAAAGAAGTAGTAGGAAGTTAACCAAGGAGAACTAGCAGAGCTGCCAGGTGAAATATATCAGAATCAGCCAATTACGCTGGCAGCAGACTTGCCCAGCCCAGCACTTTAAACTCTACAAACAGCATTCCCCTCTGTTTTTCCCAAGAACTCTGCAACACTGCAGTATACAAAGAGGGAAAGCTTAAAAAGCTTAAGTCAGACAAAATATTAGGGTCTGCCCTTGCTATCATAAAGCAACATGTGCAAGGTGCTGAGTTTGGTGATGTTATGAATACTGCTGTGCAACCCACAGTGAGAGACAGAGAAGAGTGTACAGAACCAGGGTAACCAACCAGGGGCTACATGAGCTGGAGATAGTAGAGCGCTATAGGGTCAACAGAGACCTCCTACAGCAAATTGTTGAGCTGTGCCGGCCACACCTCACACACAGAACCAACAGAGGGGAACCCATCCCAGTGGATACCAAGGTATTTGTTGGCCTAAGAACACTAGCTACTGGCACCCTCCAAAGACCAACTGGTGATATGATGGGGATTTCACAGGCATCAGCATCCAGGGTACTCCACCAGTTTCTGGATGCCACGACAGCACATGTTGGTGACCACGTATATTTCCCCAATTCCCATGAGGGATTGGCCAGCAATATGCGTCTTTTCCACCAAATAGCAGAGTACGCTGAGGTAGTGGGTGCAACAGACAACATGCCCATATGCATCAAAGCACCACCCGGTGAGCGGAGTAGGGTCTACATCAACCGCAAGGGCTTCCCCTCCATCAACTGCCAGGTCATGTGCGATGCCCAGGGCATAATAATGAATGTGTGTGCTGGCTGCCCTGGAAGCTATCACGATTCCCACATCTGGCATCTGACACAGCTGTACCAGAGATTTGTCAATGGGGACATCCCTGATGATCACCTAGTGGGGGATACTGGATACGCACTGGAGCCGTAGCTGATGACACCCATCAGAAATGCACACACAACTGAACAAGAATGCCATAATGAGGCACAGACACAAACAAGAAACATAATTGAGGGTGTGTTTGGGATGCTCAAGTCACGGTTCCGGTGCCTGGACACATCTGGTGGAGCCTTGCAGTACTCACCAACTACATGTACCCAAATTGTTATGGTATGTGCCATGCTACACAATATGATCCTGCAGAAACAGCTGCAGCAGGAACAGCATGGGGCAGGGCCAAAGAGCCCATCACCATTGCCAAGGCCTGCACAGGAACAGCATGACTCAGAGGAGGAACAACCTGAGCCTGCCCCAGTAGGCAGAAGGAGGTGTGCCCAGTATGCCCTGGTCTTGGCAAAGAGGCAATGCATAGCACATGCACTGACTCAGTGGAAAACCTGGAAATGACACCTCTCCCTGACTCATACATACATTAAAAGGGATGCCTAACTTGACACTACCTATTTTCAAACATGTATAGGGAGTGTACTATGTGCATCCGACATAGGCAGCCCTGCAGCACTAGCTGAGACATGAGTGCCCCATTTTAAGCAATATAAAGCACTGCTAAGCATATTTTACCAGCATTGAGCATATTTAAATACAATTGGGCATAGCTGCGCACAGTGCTAACCAGCGCAACATCGAGCAACATCGGCCAAAGTAGGGCAACGTTGGGCAAAGTCGAGCAAAGTCGGGTAAACACACTCACACCTGCTTTACTGTTTCTTAACGAGTCAGGTCTGCCCAGCAGGACGAACTCAGGATACTGTGCACTATAGTCACAGTACTGAACCACTAAGCCATGACAGCATTTCACTGACACAGACAGAACTTAAGTCACTCACACATACCAGTTGTAGGGGTCACATACCTAACAGTCACAGCCAGCAGGACAATTGCAGACAAATGCAAACACAAACAAATGCTGTATCATGCCCTCTGAAGAGGCTTATGAGTAACCTCCCCCCAGGCCTATGCAGACAGATAACAGCAGGCCAGGCAGTGTGATGTGGGTTGGGCAGCCTAAGAAGTCACAAACTAATATGCATGTAATTGGAAGCTAAGGTCTGTAGTACAGTGGTATGCCTCAAGCCAGTAAGATAGGCAACAGTACAGACTGAAATGGAGTACCTGACATAGCAGTGTCAGGTGTGTCCCTCATCCTATGTACACACACAGTAACAATCAGGTGTGCCCCCCCCCGGGTAGAAATGTACAAATAATTGCTGTCCCCCTTGTATGTAGAAATGTTGATAAGTCTATGCATATTGACTCATGGAAACCCTGCAGGCACAGCATGCTTCCTGTCGATGTACAACACAACGGTGAGCCCTGAAGTAAAAAACAACTTGAATTTTCACACACACATATATAGTATATATATGCCCATAGTGGGCATGCTCACACACTTAAACAAATTTAGCAAATGTCAGTCAACAACATACTGAAAGGTCATACTGGGCATGCTCACACACTTAAACAAATGAAGCAAATTTCAGTCAACAACATACTGAAAGGTCATACAGAGCATACTTACACACTTAGGCCATGTATGAGTACAGCAGTGGGCCACACATATTTGACAGTTGCAATTCTTACTCCAGACACGTCACTATTCACCAGTCATGCCTTGCACACACAGTGATATGAAAACAGACCCATATAATATATTGGACCCCTGTCATAATCAAACTATGTACTACAAGTACTTAAGTTGTTCAAAGAAAGTGAAAATAATAAATCTCTGATTAGAATCATCAAGAAACAATGAGCACTCCTAACATTATCCAAGCCATGTTCTGGCAAAAACATTGCCAAAGAGTCCACAGAGAACCATTAAGCTTTCTTTAGCTATGTCATAAATATCAATGGAAACTCATATATGTTCTGAGTCAGTGCAAAGTGTAAATGAATACATGTACATGACTGACATTCCCAACATCTTGTCAGACAGGTTCATACATATTTACCCCCCTCTCACTGACAAATGGGACCATTACCATACCTGGAGATTGTGAAAAGCCAGAAATTGCATATACAATGGTTAAACAGCTCTATCCAAACCTAAAAACACAGTGTCTATAGGATGACATGGTGTCCCTGGCTGTATCATATGTGAACTCCAAAACAAACAGACCCTGCTCCTGAACAGTCTGTTGAGATTCACCCTCTGTACAGGATATGAAACTGTCAAATGGGTTACAGCAACATTTGGCACACTCCACAAGTGTTGGTGCACAACAGACCATGGGAATTATTGTCTTATAAGCCTAATAAGCCTGATCTGCAAGGCCATGGAGTCCATCATTATGGAACTCATAAACAGAGCTATTGGGAGCCTACAAACACCCAACCCTACCCATTTTGGTTTGGTCAGGGGCAGATCATGGTCCCTAAACCTGCTAGACAGTTTTCAAGGCAGTTATCCAGGCCATACATCAATGAAATGAGCTCCACACGGCCTACATAGACCTTGAAAAGCCCTTTTCCAACATCCCACACAAATGTCGTATCCACAAAATCAGCAACCTGTGCATAAACACGTATGTCATCTGATGGATTGCCAACTGGGCCACAGATAGATCCCGCAAGGTAAGAATTGTGGTCTCCCTGTTGAACTGTAAGCTGGTAACAACTGCTGTCCCCCATGGCTCAGTCCTGGGACCCTCCCTGTCTGGTGTATACTTTTCAGAAATACAGTCAAACACACTACAGCTATGGTTAGCAAAGTTTGTGGATGACTGCAAAAAGGTTGTCATAATTGATGTTTGGGACAACAGAGACATTCTTAAAAAGGTCTCAGTCAGACAGATGTGGTGTCAAAAGTATGGCCTCAAGCTACAGTCATGCAAATACCACATAGGTGCCAACACCCTAAATATGGAGGTAATAATAAGGGATCTGTGGACACATGTGGATAGTCATCTCTACTTCCAGAAACACATTCACAAAGTGGTTAGAAAATCATGCTATGTATTCCCACAAATTGCTAAGGTCTTTGCATGTAGGTCAAAGGAGATTCTCTCTACTCAACAGTCATCAGATCCATCAGAGAGTATCACGGCACACTTGCGATGAATCTGACTCGGCACCTTCAGCAGCTGGAAAGACCATTGAAGTACCTCAGTAAGAGGATTACTGGCCTCAAAAAGTTGACCCATGCAACAAAACTGAAGTAACTCAATCTGTATTCTGTTGCATACTGTCTACTCGGCCGATCTCTGCCCAACAGACAGGTCCATGCTCTATCTGAAGTAAACCCAAGCTCACTGTGCCACATGCTCTAGGGATATAATCATCACATCAATAAATAGAACATGTTGGAGAGATACATTATTAACTCACAGACTTCCCTTAATTTGGAACAGGCTCCCAGCCTACATTAAGCTGAGTCCCTCACTGACACTCTTTCAAAGGAACCTTGATGAGTGTATGTGAAACTGAACTGTCACACCATGGATCACTTCATCAGCTCTACTACACAGAGGCATAGGGAACTAACCCCACGTGTGGTGATAGTTGCACACTCGGGCCATACTAATATATGCCTTCAGGCAGATAACCTATTAACTACCTATGTACCTCTCTCTCTCTCTCTCTATATATATATATATATATATATGTATATATGGTTCTACCTGACATAATCGAAACCACACAACACCGACAACCACATCACCGACACCACATATTCGACAGTCCATAAACACGAAACCACACATAACCGACAACGAAATAACCGACGGTACACAAACACGAAACCCCATACAAAACAAAACACATCCCCATTCCACAAACCACACACACAACACAAGCACACCAAAATCCTTACAAGCCCACACTAAACCTTACCCTAACCCTAAGGTCCGTCACTATCGCACACTTACCTACCCGCTCCCTAACCCTAACTCACTTAACCCGCCCCTATCGCCTCCCTAACCCTAACTCACTTAACCCGCCCTATCGCCTAACCCTAACTCACTTAACCCACCCCTATCGCTCCCTAACCCTAACTCACTTAACCCACCCCTATCCCCACAGACCGTCAATCTCCACACTTACCTGCCTCGCACCCTAACGTCCGTCACTACCGCATACTCACACAGCCTTTCCCCATGTCGGCATCCTCGGCGTTGGTGTTGTCATCCGTCGTGTCGGTCTTCTGCATTGTCGATGTTCTGCAACCCGCGATTCGCGTCGGTCTTCTTCGCTTTCGATCTTCTGGAGCTCCGGATTCCGATGTCGGTCTTCTCAGCTGTCGACGAAGTCAGGTAGAACCGTATATATATATATATATATATATATATATATATGTGTGTGTGTGTGTGTGTGTGTGTGTGTGTAGGGGGAACACAGTAAAATAAGCCAAAGATGGATGGGCAGAGATGTGTGTAAGAGGGTGACCATGACTGGGAGCCATTCAGGACTGTCCCACCCAGCACACATCCCAATAGCACAAAAGACATGAGGTGCACATCTCACCCACTGTATATAATAGCCACCAGTGTCTGTAAGCATTACAGTGTATGTGGTGCATGTGCCTGCTGTACAACATGACTGTATAATGAAGTACGCATCTACTATCTGTAGACATGTACATGTCACCTAGGTTCATAGGTATGTAGTAGACTATCTTCACGAAGGCATATATTAGTCTATGCAAGTTGTGCAGCTTTCACCACCCCATTGGTTAGTCTCCTAAGCCCTAGTTCTAATAGTTAGTACCCTAAGCCCCTTTCTAGTGGGGCTGCTGATGTGATGTCTGGCATGAATTGTCTGTTTCCCATCCACTCATCAAGGTTCCTATTGAAGAGTGTCAGCAAGGGGCTCTGTCTGATGTACATTGGGACTCTTTTCCATAGTAAGGCAAGTGTCTGGGATGGTACTCTATCCCACTAGCATGTTGTATTCATTGTTGTGATGAGGTTCATATCCCTGGAATGTGTAGTGCGACTCAGTTTTGTTATCCGTAGATGAAGCATGTTCAACATTTATGTGTTGGACATGGCTCTGTATGTTAGGCAGATTGTGTCTCTGAGTAGCCAGTACACAATGGAGAACAGATTTAGTTTTACCAGTTGTGTTGCATAACACAACTATTTGAGGCCAATAATCCTCTTGGTGAGGACATTTCTCTGGTCTCTCCAGCTGCTGGATATGCTTAGTCGAGAACATCCAAAATGGTGCATTGTACTCAATGATGGGTCTGATGACTTAAAAGTAGAGGGCCACCACTACCTCTTTAGATCCTGATGCAAACCCTTTGTTGATTAGGTTGGCCACATAGGATTTCCTAATCACTTTGGCAACATTGTTGTCAAAGGAATGATGACTATCTACTTGTGTCCCCAGATCCCTTATTACCTTGTCAGTTTTTAGGGGGTAACACCTATATGGTAGTTTGTGGGTACTTTGTTTTCCCCAAAGGGGATTACTATGCATTTTTTCACATTGAGCTTGAGGCTATGATTCTGACACCATCACACATCTGTCTCATAGTGTCCCTTCTGGAGAATATTTGTGTCATCCGGGGAATCTGTTAAGGCAAACAGTTTACAGTGCCCAGCAAACATAGTCAACCACAACCCTCCTGTGTTGGCATGTACTTTTGAGAAGTCTATACCAAACAGGAGTGGCCCCAGGACTGAACCCTGGGGGACACCTGTTGTTACTGGTTTAGAGTCTGACATGTAGCCAGCAACTCTTAATTTGTGGGATCTATATGTGAGCCAGTTGGCAATCCATCTTGTGATGTATGGATTTATGCCCAGGTTGGTGAGTTCATCTATGATACCTGACTGGGGAATGGTGTCAAAGGCTTTAGCGAGGTATAGGTAGGCTGTGTGGAGCTCCTTTCAATCATCTGTAACCTGGGTAACTGTCTCAAAGAAATCCACCCAGTTCAGGAGGCATGATCTGCATTTGACGAAGCCAAACTGGGTGTGCTCAACTATGTGAAGGTTCCCAATGTATTTATTTTTGACTTCCATTATGATTGGCTCCATTGCCTTGCAGATCAGCCTCGTCAGGCTCATAGAGCATGAATGCCAAGGGTCTTTTGTGGCCCCACCCCTGTGGAATGGGAAGAACATTGCTGTGCAACATTCTATGGGTACATATCCTATAGAGAGGACGTAGAGAGAGGTGAATGCCAAGGGTCTTTTGTGGCCCCACCCCTGTGGAATGGGAAGAACATTGCTGTGCAACATTCTATGGGTACATATCCTGTAGACAGGATGTAGAGAGAGGTGTAGGTATCCTGATGAATATGGATACATCCCCACCCTATGTCCTATGATCCAGGTTCTGATGCTTGAAGGTATGGAATGAGTAGTATCCTGGTAGTGCTGGTGTGCTCTCTGGAGCCTTGAACTAGGTTTCTGTTACTGCACAGATATCAATATTCTCCATACTGAGAAGTGCCTCGAGTGTGTGCATTTGGAGGCTGAGACCTCTGGCAATGAGTAGCATTTAGCTCACTTTGTGGTTATTTGTGTTGGTTACGGGGTTTGGTTTGTCCTGAGTGACCGGTGTTCCACACCTGAAGTTAACACCTCATTCGACCGATCCGACCATGAGCTAATTACCCTACATATCCACATTCTGCCCCCACCCCCCCATTATGGAAACCATGAAAAAAATTTCTCCAAAGCCAACTTCATGCTTCTTAATACAGAAGTGGTGAACTTCATGACACCCATGCAGATGGACAATACAGTTACGACTACTGAATCCTACACAATTGCACTTTATAAGCACTTACATGAGTGCATGGATCATGCTATCCCAAACAGAACCAAGACGCTATCCTCCAAACAAAGGAAGCCAGTCTGGTGGCCCCCTGCCATAAACAAACTGTACAACAGAAGGAAGAAACCGTTGCAAAAGAGAGTAAAATACCATGAGTGGAGGAGCTCCCTGGTCAGCCTCAGTAAGAAGCTGCAATCCCTGATAAAATCCTCCAAATCTAGTTATGAAAACAAAATCACTACTGATTCTAAAGACAACCACAATGCATTCTATAGCTATGTCACGAATCTCAATGGCAACACTCAGATCTGCTCTGAGTTACAGCACAGTGGCAGTAAATATACAGACCCAATTGATATTGCCAATCCTGGCAGATAGGTTCAGTGCTAACTTTACCCCTCTCTCACCCATGAAAGAGCCCATCTCTATACCAGAAGAATGCAAAGTTCCTGTAATCATGGCTGCACAGGTAAAAAACACACTCTCCAAAGCCAGGAACACAGCATCCATGGGGCCAGACAACATCCCAGGCTGTGTTCTACATGAGCTGCAGAACAAACTGGCACCACACGTAAGTGCCATGTTCAATCATAGCCTCACCTTAGGTATTGTGCCTGCTGAATGGCACACAGCAATGGTTATCCCACTACACAAGGGGGGAGCCACCATGGACCCTGGGAACTAGCGCCCCATTAGCCTGATGAGCCTGGTCTGCAAGGCCATGGAACGTATCATCATGGAATTTATAAACAAAGGCACTGGTAATCTCCAAACTCTGGACTCCAACCAGTTTGGGTTTGTAAAAGTCAGATCATATCTCCTATCTCCTAAACCTGATAACCTGAAAGACTTCTTTGAAGCAGTCACCAAAGCTGTAGACAAGGGTAAGGTGGTTCACACAGCCTATCTAGATCTTGCCAAAGCTTTCGACACCATCCTCCACTCTGGAATTATAGATAAACTCACTAAACTAGGTATAAATCCCTATGGCACAAGATGGGTTGCCAACTGGTTCACTGACAGAACCCACACTGTGAAAGTAGCAGACTCCAAATCCGACTTCAGACCAGTGACAAGTGGAGTACCACAGGGTTCAGTCCTGGGTCTTGTCCTGTTTGGTATCTACTTCCATGAAGCACAGGCTAACACAGAAGGTCTTTGGCTAATGAAGTTTGCAGATAACTGCAAACTAGGAGCCATAATCGAAACTACTAATGATGTGGACATCCTACAAAAGGGCCTCACTGATACAGATGCCTAGTGTCAAAGCCATGGCCTCAAGCTCAGTGCCAAAAAGTGCATTGTCATCCCCTTTGGTAAAAACTCTGTACCCATGAACTACAACATAGGCAGTAGTATACTTAACACCGAAAGTGTGATAAGAGACCTTGGGTGGATAGTAGTCTCTCCTTTGATAATCACATCGCCATAGTAGTCAGGAAATCCTTTTACGTGGCACACCTCATCACAAAAGGTTTCGCATGCAGAAAAAAAGAGGTCATTCTTCCCCTCTACTCATCACTCATTAGATCCATTATAGAGTACAACGCCCCTTTTGATATGTACCTCACAAGACATCTACAACAACTGGAAAGGCCGCAGAAATACCTCACAAAGAGGATTAGCAGCCTCAAACACATGCCCTACACAGAACGTCTCAAAAATCTCCAGCTTTACTCTGTCGTATTTCACCTACTCAGAGATGATCTCTGCCTAACATACAAAGCTATGTCAAACCCAGAGCTGTTGGGCATGCTCCACTTAAAGAAATCCAAATCCCTCCAAGCTACATGCTCTAGGGACCTAAACCTTGTCACCACAATAAACAGAACATGCCGGAGGGATAGATTCCTGTCCCAGAGACTTCCCATACTCCAGAATAAACTACCTATCTATATCAAACAAAGCTCCTCATTAGCACTCTTCAAGAAAAATCTTGATGATTGGACGGGAAATAGGAAATTCACCCTGGGGATCATTTCTGTGTCTCTGCTCGACAGTGGTACAGGAAAATAAATTTCTTGGGTGGAAAAGCCAGGGTACCTTTTTTGCTGGGCTTGTATAGGCCCCAGGGCCAATAGCCTAGTACCTACCTACAAACCTATGAACCTTTGAGCCTTGCCTAAAAAACGTAATATGGAGCAGCAACAGCCTTAGCCAATATTCAGAAGCATAGGGGCGACAGGTGCAAACCATCTGTAGCGAAGCAACGAGGCTTGTCTATCATGTCATCATAGGCAGACAGAGACTGGATCCCCTTTGAATGACACCAGAAGCTCAGCCAATTGTTGAAGTTTATCGCCTTTCTGTTATATTGCAGTATCATATAGGTGAAGGTAAGATGCCACTCAAGGTCAGGGTCATACCAGTTTGGGCTACATGATCAGAGAGCTACTATATATCTCTTGTCATGTTGTCCTGGGAGGTATGTCTCAGATCATTCACACTGACATGTACAAAGAACACATCATATATGTACCTGTTCTAGAGTGCTTGTGTTATGTGGCGGATCATAGCACCTGACAGACAACTGACAGTAACCTTCTCCTTGTCCAGCCGAGTGAGTGGAACATCTGTGTGTCTGACTATGGAGTCAACTATTACTAGTGTGTTGGGTATGTTGTTTTGCCTTTTGGCCTGTTGTGAGGCACACTGCTTTGGTGTATTATGTATTTTCTGGCATATGCTTGGAGGTGCATGTTGCTTGCTTGTCTGCTTAGGAGGACACTCTCTCTTTTTCAGATTAATATTTGTATTCTCCGAGTATGGTAATGTGTATGTATATGTGTGTTTTGCTGGTGCTTATATTGTAGGTCTATGTGAGACTGTTGGTGCTGTATTGTCCAGTATTGGGTTGACAGAGCTTAGCCACCAGTTTGACCCTGTGTGTGCCAACATGTGGTGCATCAACCCATATATGATATGGTCATGGCCTATGCATACAATACACTCACAATGCACCTAGTATGATAAGCCTGCTGAGGTTAGCAAATGTGAAAAAAACCTTTAGGCAAACTGCCAGCAAGTAATGTCTGTATTACACTCTGTAACTCCATATTGCTTGTTGAAGTGTAAAGACGTACTTAATTTGGATTAAGAACCCCACACTTGTCAACTGTGTGTGTGTGTGTGTGTGTGTGTGTGTGTGTGTGTGTGTGTGTGTGTGTGTGTGTGTGTGTATGTGTGTGTGTGTCTGTCTCTCCCTGGGGAGAGAGCATACGTTTTGGAGACTACTCACATCCCTTAAAAGTGGTATACTCATCTTTGTCGAGTCTGATGATGTCATCATCCTACAAATATACCTGTGGAAAGGTGAAATATCAGTAATGTGTATAGTGCGTCATGTACATGCGTACTACTGTAGTATCATAATGTAGTTAAGTAGGGGTTTAATTCCTGCACTTGCCACTGTGTGTGTCTTCCTGTGGATGAGGAACCTTTTTGGAGACTACTCACACCCCTTAAAAGTGGTATACTCATCTTTGTCAAGTCTGATAATGTCATCATCCTACAAATATATCTGTGGAAAGGTGCAATCGCATTACTGTGTGTAGTGTGTCTTGTAAATGCATACTGCTGTAGTATCAAAATGTAGTTTAGCAGTGGTTTGATTCCTGCAATTGCTGAGTGGGTGCCCCTCCCTGGGAGGAGTAACATTTTGGGAGACTACTCACACCCCTTAAAAGTGGTATACTCATCTTTGTCTAGTCTGATGATGTCACCACCCTACAAATATACCTGTGGAAAGGTGAAATCCCAGTAATGTGTATAGAGCGTTGTGTAAATGCGGACTGCTGTAGTATCATAATGTAGTTAAGTTGGGATTTGATTCCTGCACTTGCCAATTGTGTGTGTGTCTCCCTGGAAAGAGCAACCTTTTTGGAGACTACTAACACCCCTTAAAAGTGGCATACTCATTTTTGTCAAGTTTGCTGATGTCACCATCCTACAAATACACCTATGGAAAGAGGAAATTGCAGTAATATGAATAGTGCGTAGTGTAAATGCATCCTGCTGTTGTATAATAATGTAGTTCGATAGGGGTTTGATTCCTGCACTTGCCATCTGTGTGTGTTTCTCTGGTAGAAGCAACCTTTTTGGAGACTACTCACACCCCTTAAAAGTGGTATACTCATCTTTGTCAAGTCTGATGATGTCACCATCCTACAAATATACCTGTGGAAAGGTGAAATCCCAATAATGTGTATATTGCGTCGTGTAAATGGGTGCTGCTGTAGTATCATAATGTATTTAGGAAGAAGTTTGAATCTCACACTTGCTGACTGTGTGTATTCCAGGTGTGTGACACTGTTGGTCAATGTGGAGTGGGTTTTGATTTTTCTACTGAATGACATATCACAGTAACAACTGTATGGGCATTATACATGTAAGGTAGCTGTGGGGCAAAGCCATATACATACATGTGACCTAAATTATTTCATAGGTGGGTACTCTGCTTTCTCCATGAAAGCATCTGTTATCTTTGCCAGAGCATGCTGGCACTTTTCAGACCTTAGGTCACTTCTGTATGCTCATGACAAGCTTAGCCACTGGGCTACGTCTTCTGTTTCACATCCACTCATCACAGTTTCTTTTGAAGAGTGTGAGTGAGCGTTTATGCTTGAGGTATATTTGAATCCTGTTCCAAAGCAAGCAAAGTCTGACAAAGATGACTAATCATTATAGGTGTGCAACAACCTCTGTGGATCTGCATGCAAACCCTTTATTGCTTATGTTCTCCACAGAGGGATTTCCAAAACCCTTTGGTAATGTGATTATCAAAGGAGAGATGACTAAACACATGGCTCTATGTATACATTAGTACCTGTTCCACATTTTGGGGGCTACTACCTATGTGGTACCCTGGGGATACTTTGTTTTCTAAAAGTGGATAACAATGCTTTTTTGGCTTATAGCTTTACAGCATGAGTTTGACACCAGGTATCTGTCTCTATGATACCCTTTTGGAGGATGTGTGTGTCATCTGGAGAATAAAGTATAGCCCACAGTATGCATTTTCATCAAACGTGGGCAGACATATCCCTACTGTGTTTGCTTGTACCTAAGAAAGCTATATGCCAAACAGGAGTGGTCCCAGGACTGAGTGCAGGTGAATACCACTTGTTACTGGCATAGAATTGTACATGGAGGGTGCAAATGTTACTTTGTGTCCAACATCTGTGCGTCAGTTGTCAATCCATCATCTAACAATCGTTTATGGTCAGTCTGTTGAGGTTATGTATAATACCAGAATGTGGGATGGATATGAATTGCTGGTGAGCTATAGCTTGGCTTTGTGGACCTCCCCTCCCTCACCTATAGCCTTGTTAACTGGCTTGAAGTCTACTAGGTGTAGGAGCCATGATCTGGCCTTTAGAGAACCTAAGTGGGTATGGTGCAGTCTTTGCAGGTTCATAATGTCTCTGTTAAGGAGTTCCATAATGCTGTGCTCCATAGCCTTCCAGATAACATTTGTCGGGCTTATAAGGTGAGAGTTTCCAGGATCTGTTGTAGTTCTTTCCTTAATCAATTTATGTTAACATTTGTGCCGGGTGTGACGAGGGTGGACACGATTAGGAATAAGTATATTAGAAGGTCAGCCCAGGTTTGAAGATTAATAGACAAAGGCAGATAGGCAGGATTACATTGGTTTGTACATGTGCTGAGGAGGGATGCAGAGTATATTGTGAAAGAGATGCTAAGGATGAAGCCGCCAGGTAACAGGAAAAGAGGAATGCCTAAGATGAGGTTTATGGCTGTGGTGAGAGAGGACATGCAGGTGGATGGTGTGACAGCGCAAGATGCAGAGGGCAGGAAGAAATGGAAACAGATGATCTACTGTGGTGACCCCTAATGGGAGCATCTGAAAGGAGAAGAAGAAGAAGACGTTGTAGCTCAACCCTTGTGGACTGTGAGCACCATTACCGTGCGTCATTCCACAAGTATGTAACCTGTATAGAGGCTGCATCTGGACAGTGTGTTTAGGTGAGTGATGACTTCATATGTCAGCTTGTGTATGACACAGCCAGGGACACTGTCCAGTACCATTGCCACTGTGGTTTGGACTTTGGTAAAGAGATGTTTTAACTAGAGTGTCTGTGAATCATCGGCTTTTCATTCTTCAGGTCTGGAAATGTGGCCCTTGTGTAACAACAGGGTGGTGAAATATGCATTCAAACTGTCTGACAAGAAATTATTAATGTCAGTCAGATAAGTGTACTTTGTGACCATTTACATTAAATGTGACCCGATCTGAGATTTTCCCCTGTAGATTATAAACAACACTAAAGAAAGCTTTAGTGTTGTCTTTGGAATCCTTGCCATTTTGTATTTTAAAGCTTGCCTTGTATGCTTAATGTGGGCTTGTATTTTCCCAATGATACTGACCAGAGAGGTTATCCCTTCTTGGTATGTAACTCTTTTTTGGTACAACTTCACACCTTCTATTATATATTTAGTTTATGGCAGGGGTCCATGAGACTAATGCACTTTTACTGTATAAGTGAGAATTTCTTGTGTTTGTGATAGCACGGTCCATGCAACCCTGTAGGTGAACAGTGTGCATTACTAAAGATTATGCAGCTGGGACAGTGTTAACCTTAGTAATGCAAACCAATGACAGATAGCAACAATAGCATCACCCACAGCACAGTGTCAACCCATGTCATACACACACATGCGTACTCAAGTTCCAAAATATGTGTAGTACAATGCATACTGGCCACCAATAGAAACTATGGAGTGTTAACACTGGTCAACACAGGGCATGTCACCCTGCCCATGTGTCCAATATGCATGTACATGCAGACAGTGCACCTTGTTTACAAATGGAAACCTGCAAACGTGTGTTGCACACACCCCACACTTACTGTCCACTGTATAACACATGCTGACACAACTGCACACATCAGCCAAGTGGCACATGGGCAAACAAAACACAATTGGAATAAACACTGGTGAAAACAATAAAACATTGCTAATTGCAGCTTTAATGCATCATGCCTGCTCAGCTTCACCTTCAAGGATATCATTACACTTTACTGCTAACAACATGCTACACATCCAACCATTGCTATACTTTATTAAAGTCACCCTGTGCATCAGCACCATGTTAGCCTGTTCCTGCATCAATGATACAGATGACAGGAGGCGGCACAGGTTTCATCATATGCACAGGGTGTGTTGTTGGTTTGCCAGAGGCCTACACTGAGCCATACAATCAACATGTGTGTGGGAGGGCCATGAGTACTGTTATGGGCCAATGTTGATGTCATGTGTGCGGGTATGTGTTTGCCCTAGGTTTATGGTTTATGTGTGTGTCTGCATGCACACAGTTCCACCATATGGCTGCCATATACGAGGATTTGTGAGACAGCTACAGACTGTGTCTGGCAGGCTTTACAGATCACCATCTCTGGCCATGGACACAAAACCTGCGCCTGGCAGGAGTGCTACAGACAGTATCAGGTACTAATCCAGATTGGGTACTATCCAAAGAGGTTGTCATATGTCCACTGGATCCAGATCTCTGCTGGGACTGGCCAGAGCCACGTGCACGTGGTCTGCTAGGATGGTCTATGAACAGCCCTCCAACATTACTGGGGCTGGTACTGGCACTACGGGAGCGGCTGTGACTTGCTGGACATCCATGGTGACCTCCAGCTGATGATGTTGCTGGCATACATCCAAGTTGACGTCTCAACTGTCCCGCACTGTCCTGACACATGGACATGACATTGTGGAGGACATCCAATGTCTCACCCCAACGTCTATTAATGACCTCAGTGTAGTTATGTATGGCACCTGCTATGTCATGGATACTGTCATTTAGAGAGGTGTAATGAGCCCTCTGTGCCCTTAGCCCCTGTCTGGTGTACCTCTCCATTCGTGTCTTTGCCACCATGACAGCCTGGAACATGCATGTGGTAGAAAGAGGTGTGGCACGTCTGTCAGGGGCATGATGACCAGCAGTGCTCTGACGAGAACCCCTGGGCATCTGTCTATGTGGTACCATTCCAGACATCTGGCTATGGCTGCTGTGTCCTGATACATGTGCCATAGATACCACACTGTCCTGGCCAGTGCCAACTGTACACTGCCCCTCAGCTAAGGGCAATGGTGATGATGGATGTACTGGCAGTATGACTGTGTGCATGGATGGGGTGGAGACTTGTGTACTGTCAATTGGTGGCCCAACAACAGACCCTGACAAACCTGCCTGTGCCTCAACACATCTATGCTCATTATCATTGTCTGTCTCAGTGACATCAGTTTCCCTGCTGTACTGAACTAGCCCCACCTTGCCACCTGTGAGAGGAAAACAGAAAAGACACTTTAAGACCTGAACATGACTTCAGACCACATGCACGCATGCACACATGCACATATGCACACATGCAAATACACAAAACTACACTCCTCTCGAAAGCAGACACACACAACACCAGCAATCACAGAACATACACAATAGCAGGTGATGGTGGGGTACAGTATCACAAGCAAAACAGTCATATCACATGTCAGCATGCAAGACGTGTTGCTCAACAGCATGCAGTGTAAGTGTAGTCATTCCTTGTTACTAACAGTACACATGGCTTTGATGCATGTGTTTTGTTATTAGGTGATGGCCCTCCCCCTGGAATACAATGCATGCATGGTATTCATAACCCTGTGATGTACTGTGCAGCATAACTCACAGGTGTACATACCATTGCTGGATGTGTATCTGTGTGTCAATAGGTATCCAATGCTGATTACAGCCTCTGTATCTTTAGCAAATAATTGTGGACACATTTTTAGCACATGTATGATGAGTATTCACACAACATCATCAGTGGTGTATGGATAATTGATGGAATACCATTCGGCCACATACCCAATGTACAGTACTTATGGTGAGTGTAGATCATATTGTGGACATGCCAGTCTCATACATGACACGGCATACTAAAACACAACTGCATATTTAAACACTACACATACCCGATATGTATCATATGACCTAGCCACTCAATAGCATCACAAGACATATATGTGTCAGTTGTGCAAATCGCAATTGGCATGCATACTGTTTAGAGGTGCATATGTGTGCACACATGCATCATTATGGTGTGCAGCAATGACAGCTATATGTAGTACTGTGGTTACAATAACTGGATTGGGTATAGTACCATAGGCCATCATCATGAAGCAGCAGGTGGTCACTCAAGGCTACAAATGTTTCACAAACCAGCACTAATCATTCTGTGCCGGAACTGTACTACCTTGGCTAAATTCACCATTTCACAACCAGTTGTTACGTAAGTTTGTAAGGAGGCCAGTAAGGAGCATTCCCTGACATGAATGTGTAATGTGTTGCAGAGTGTTTAAATGCCCCAGGATAGGCCTATACCCCTCAGGTATATTATGTGTAATGTGTGGATGAGATTTTGGATACTGGAGTGTGTCTTTACAGAGAGTTTGGGAATCCTTTATGTGTAGCATGTTAAAATGCTCTGTGTATGACATAGATGTGTATGTTATGTGCATGTTGAGTATCAACTGTGCCTATCCAATGGTCACTACAGTCTAGCCACATTTGTTTGAGATGGTCTGGGTATTGCATGTGTTTGAGGCAGCTAATCACATTAGTGAGATGTGCGTGCTCTTACACCAAACATGCACAGCATGTATTATGGGTAGGTGTGTTACATGTGTACATAGCCTACACCTTAACTATGACATGCACTTTTTATTTACACTAATAAATGTAGAACACACTCACCAGCATCTGTCTGCTGTCTTGATGTCACCCCAGAGGGACCTACATAGAGATGAGACAGTTTGTCAGTGGCCACAACTGTGGCATTGCTACTGTGTGTTTACAATCTTACAGTACAACAACGGTTTACATTCACAGGGCTGAAAATTATGTTCCAAATGATAAGTATTGCACAAAGACAGGCTCCACATCTTTGAACGGCACACTCCACATCTCACATATGCATGATCTACCAATACAGATAACAGTAGCCTACAGATATGCCATGTTATCTGCATGCTCCATGTGTGCTTGCTAGGTGGCTCCAACCTCCATCATGGTGTATGTCTGCTGCTGTTGTTGTTGTTGGACAGGTGCCACCAGGCTCATGAGCAGCTCCTCCACTCCGGTGAGGGGGGGATGGATATTAACACCACCTCCTGTTGCAAGCTGTTGTCTATGCACATCAGCGGCATGCTGACGGACATGTCTGAGAAGATCACTGCAGAGGTGGCATACCTGCTCATATGTCCAGTTATACAGGCCTACCTCATTGACCCTGCGGACAACATCTTGCCACATTGCAGTACACTCCTGCTGGTCCTGGCTGATTTGTGAAAACATGAGATGGTAGTGCTGAATCATACTGCTAGGAATGATATCATCTTCAGCACTACTGTAACTTGGGTTCTTGTGGTGGGCCATGATCCCTTGAAGACATAAATACAAACATATGTCTGAGCAAGTTATATGGCACATTTAACATTATACAGTACAGATATCACTGAACTGCCATATATAGCAACCTGTAAGCTAACCGAGAGTGAAACACTGTAACTGACACTTATCACTGCTCACCCCAAAACTGCTTGAAAGTGCCTTGCTCACTCTCTAATGATCCATGTTCTGCACAGCAACAAAATAAAATCACTATATAAGACTATACAAGAGTACCTGGCACACTGTATGCAACATGATGCACCACCTAGCCACAGCAGATAAACATCAAGCTGATGTGTAAAGAAATATATCATCTATCACAATCAGTGTAAGGTCCAGTAAATGTATTGCTGTTATACCACACAACTTGTTAATGCCAAACCAGTGGCCAAAATATGTGCACAATTGGGAATATAGGTCACATACTGCTGTAGTATACTATGAATGTTGCTAGATATGCAGTTACATGCATTACCACACATATGTCAAAGGACATGTTACAGACATACCCACACACACATCAGAGACAATTACAGGACACAAAGGTATGACAACCCAGATAAGCTTTCAGTGTGTACTATACAGTACTGTGTGTCAGTACTTACACAACCTTAATCTTGAGAAATGTAATCTGTGATGAATGCAGGGACCACACAACACAGTGGATGCAAGCAATGTGGACATACACCAAACTTTGCTGTACAGGCCCAGAGATTCAATTAGTACTACAGTACACACAGGATTTGCATTCAACATTGGTACCAATCAATAATCACAGATGTAGTGCTTTTGCCTCCAATGACACACCCTAGTTAAAACTAAGGGACTTAATCACACTGTATGCAATAGCACTTGTTCTGCCTAGCAACAGAATACATAGCTTTTGCTAGGATCAAAGCAAGGACCCATAATACCATAACATAAACTGTTTCCCATTAAGCTATCCCACTGATACATATCTTTGACGTATTCACAAACACATTGACCATCACAGTCAGTCAACAGTACAGAGAATCTATTGCAACAAGTAGATGTAGGTGTGTATGAGTATATATATCTATCTATCTATATATATATATATATATATATATATATATATATATACATATACACATCCATTTGTTTACATATACATATATATGTAGGCACATATACATTTCACCTTTCATAGTGAGAATATCAGTTATACAAAGGATGTAAGGTGTACAGTAATGTAATAAAATCACACAGTCTTGGGATAAATGCATTGAAGGTGTTCACAGCCCAGGTAGCTTTAGCAGGCCTTACTGGCTTCAACATTGCAAACTGAACATACCACCCACAGTGTTTAACCACCACATGTCATATATCAGCACTGTATGCTGTCTTGTTTGTCAACACTAAAACCTACATACAAATATGCGCATACTAACCTTCACCAACATAAATATCTCCCCCCTTCGCAAACAGTCCCCTGCTCTATGCACATATACAGATGTGGATATATATGATACATATATATTTCTCCGTATGTGTGTGGCATACACACACATGGTCCACACTGCTGTAAGTCCCTGGATCTCACAGCTGAACTGTTGGGCCTTGCTGCAACACAAACAGGTGTCACATATGAACACAGACTAACACTGGGGGGTATATATGGCAACAGATGCTAGATAAGCATACTAGACTGCTACAGCAGTTGCCAATGCTAAGCAAATCTTTAATATGACTATCATGCATGTGTTGTTCTGTTACACCCATGTTTATATAATGTCAGCGCTAATCCCCCCAACAGCCATTGGCCACACTACTGTACAGAACACAGATAACATGGATCAGATCTTTGACATTTAATGCTGAGCTACACATTTCACAGGTATGTCTCACTGCCCACAGGTACACACAGTATTGTCCATAGCAGTAGTTAAGCAGAACATCTGTGCATAAAGAAGTACTGCTGCCACATATGAATGTTTCACATTATGTAGACTATTCTTCAATAACATCTACTACATGCCAGTAAATACATATGTGTAACATAAATTTCCTTTGTATAATTTGGTAATATTTCTTTTTCATTTTCTCTGTCTCTCTCTCTCTGTCAGTCTCTGCAATGGAGTGATTGAGTTTGTTGGCAGAGATTGCAGTCTGCTTTTGTAGGAATTTGTACAGGAGCATGTGATGGCCTCTGCACCAATTAGTAGCCACCATTTGCTAATTGCATGCAGCCTGCTGTGTAGTAATTGCAGTAATCACTGTCATAGCAACCCAGTACTATAAATTGCTAACTCAGGTAGGCGTGGCCCTTTCAGCTTTCCAAGATGGAGATTATCCTTGTTTGCTGTGGACATCTTTTTTTAAGACATAAGGTTGGTATAGTTCTTATATCAGAAGCCAGGGGTGTAGCCACAGATTTACATTTTGTACTCAGACCTAATATTGCTGCTTCCAGTACCCATTTGTCAGTGTAGAAATGTACTCAGCACTCAAAATGCTACCCCAAGATACATGGAAAGATGTACTTTCTTTTCAACTGTTACAATTAACTGCCATACAAAGCTAGTTATAGAGATGTATTTCTTTGGCTCAAGAATTGTTTGTGAACTGCTATACTATGAATATTCATTTACTCAGTTTTAAACAGTTTGTGCTTTTTTAGTGTTGACATTAGCACAAGCTGCTCAGAAGAACTGGACACATTTCAGTACTGTGAGTATGCTTACCTACATCCTTGGTAGACCCTGCACACACAGGTATATTCTACATTTGAGTAGGGTTGCAGAAGTACAGAGAGCATAAGTAGTATTGTGTGGATTTTATCTTTCTGGACTTACAGGGTTGCTGTGTACATGTTAGTTTATCAAGGCAAGTAGTCTGCATAACTCCCAGCTGTGGACCTATCCAAATGATAGCCAGATAATAGACTGTTATTTTTTGTCTGTGCACCACACAGGTCTTTTCAGCAATAGAGCAATGGCATTCTTACAGTTGGTTGCTACCAGTACATGGCTACATCCATTTGTATTTTAGTGTTGTATTCCTACATAAGGGTATGTTTCTGAAACTCCTTCCAAAGCTATTTGCACAGTGTGTAACAGCAGAAAGGCTAATATTCCTGTGTTTCTGCCTCTGCCAGACCTCTTAACCAATCAGGTACATATCTGAACAGACTTAGGGAAAAGTCAAGAAAAAGTCAGGGACAATCAGGGACACCTTTAAAATATTAGTACCATTAAGTTGAAACATTGAGAGAATCATAGCATATGAATTAATACACCTTTTCTGAAGTAAAATAAGTGTCTAACTCTTAATTATTGTCATTATTCATTAAGTGTAATTCACCACCTTTCTGACCAAAGTCAGTAGTCTTAGGAGGGATTCAGAGGGACAGAGCTAACATTTGTGTCAAAATCAGGGGCATCCCTGAAAATTAGGGACAGTTGGGAGGTATGGCCTCTGCCCTAAAGAGATATGTCAGTGTTTGCCCTGCTGTGATACTGTATGAGGTTGTAAAGTGATGGTGTAACATTATTTCCTGCTAGAATGGCTGCTTCTCTTATCACAGTCATGTAATGTAATCTCACAACAACTGTTGGTCAACATCCACAGAACAAGTTGTGTGGTATGGTATTCCTAATTTTCCTTTACATTCACTCATTCTGATGCATGATATAATTATTTAAGGACCAACTTGATGTATATCTACCGTGGCTTAGTGGTACTTCATGTTGTGTAGTGTCTGCAAGGTCTGGGGTTTGAGACTTATGGAGGTTTTTTATTTTGCTCCTGCGCAGAACAAGGGCCTTCACATACAGAGTGACTAAGGCACTTTTAAGCAATTGTAAGCGGGTTTGAGTGGGTTTGCGCATTGCTGCGCATTGCTTAGCCAAGCGCAAGCAAGCGCAAACTTGCGCAAACCCGCTAACTACTGCTTAATAGTGCTTACTCCCGCTCAACCCTGCGCTGATTTCTTTGAAAGAAAAGAAAAATGGGGAGATGGGAAAGTGCTGAAAAAGGGGCACAAAGAGGGAAAGACTGTATGGAAAAATAGCTCGGGATATGCAGGACGGTTTTAGGGAAGGTCCATAGCTGGCCATTTCTTCAACAGCAACAGCTGCAAAAAATTTGGAGGTAGATATGAATTCTTCAACCCCTGAGAGAGGGGTGAGGACAACAAAGTATGTTGTAATGCCAATTAAATAACATTTCATGTGTCCAGTGGACATGTGTGCAAAATGGGCAGCTATGTATGGGGTGTAATTTTTTTTTGGGAGCAGATTGCCCTTTTTTATTTTTTTTTCAGGTGAGAGTGGAATGTGGGGTAGGGGAAGTAGGTATATTTGGGGAGGTAGGTTGGGGAGGTAAACAGACAAGACAAACAAGACGCATACAGGGACGGTATATGACACGTGGTGGGTGAACACCTTTGACGGGGAAGGTTGTTTGGAAATTGCAAGCCCATGAGCCCCCAGATGGAAACAGTGGTACTGAGGTCCCCACCCATGGGCAGTCACCACTGCACCTTCACAGCCCAGAGGGTAGCTGTGCTGGGGGCTGAGTGGGAGGGGCAGGCTGACCCGGGAGTTGTGCCACTTGGGCCTCAAGCTGGCATAGAGGTTCTGCAACAGAACATTCAATCTCTCTATGCACCACAGCCTGGACCGTTCGAAGGGTGATAGGTGCCCCTCTGCCCATGCTTGCACAGGGGGGGCTGAGCCCCATCCCCTGCAGCGCTTCCACCCAAAGGTGGCACAAGGCCAGTGGAGGAGAAGGTCCCAGGCTGGGCACCAGATCTGCTGGTACCAGGTGCCATGGCCAGCTGAGGTGGGTCAGGTGGGTCTGCTGGGACCGGCATTCCTGTATGAAGTATGTTTTGGAGAGTTTAATAAAGGTATGGGTTAGTAACAGTCAACCACATTCCCAATTAGTTATAACAGCATGCAGAAGTATTCCCATTAAACCAACACACCAGAATTTCAACAGTTGAAAAGCAAGCATAACACATGCATTTATAAAACATTAGTGGACATTACAACAGCATGCAGGTTGAATTGATGGCAACAGGGAACCAATATTGTGCTATTTTAACAGGGCACATGCATAGAAATAAATGCAAATATTTATAAACCAATAGGACATATGTCCCAACAAATGTTTTGAGATTAGACATACCGATTGAGGTGTGGAATTGCATTTTTATGCACATACAGTAGGGTGGGAAATGATAGCTCAATTAACAACTTATATATCCTTCTAGTTTTCACTACATTTCTATTAACTGCAGTTATATGTCCCTTACATGTATTATTACACTATCCAATGTCCTTATATTGTGCAATTGGATTTTGCTAGCTCATTATATACATGAGCTGTATCTTACGTACAAACTGTCCAAGATGCAGATGTTACTGCTACATATTTTGAGAGTTGCTCACACACACTACTGCTAAGATGGTACACTGACTGATCTACTTTCATATAATTATCTAGATATGTTCAGGTGAAGGTTTCAGTTATATGTTAACAGCTCCCTACATTTCTGGCAGCACACTGACATTTCTGGGGAACACAATACCAAGCTACTCATGTGCCAGATTAACCTGTACATGCTGGCCATGAACCAACAGTTGAGGGCTGTGCATATGCATACAAGATGCTGGCACTCCCTTCATCCACGTTATATGTGCCTACCCAAGTGTGGGTTGACACTGCTTAATACAACACTATTTGTGGAATGCAACAGTACAACAACATATCAAAGAAAATGACACAGATGCACTCCATGAATCATACATTTATTAAAGGATTATTACACCTTATTTATTGGGTTAAAAGACTTTTTGAAGGCTCTCTCATTTGTTTTATATAACAGTACATGCAGAATAATTACTAACCTGCCTCATGATGCAGCCTTTGCAGCCTATCTTCATGGGCTTTCTGGTTCATAGCCCGGACACCTGCAGCTGTGAAGTAAATGCAGTGATGTTGAGACATACATATCCATAGTATAGACCAGCATAGCAATTCTTAACTACTTAATACAATGGCTACTTACTCAGTACTGGGGCATTAGGCATCATATGGGATTCCTGGATCGACTGGTCCAGTTCATCCTCCCTACGTCACTTCAGGTCAGAATAATGGTGCCTGACCTGCTCACCAGTCCGAGGAATACCAGTGACACTGGTGAGATCATGGGCAAGACTGTTCCAGGCCTCTGTTTTATATTGGGTACCCTACTACTGGCCCCACAGGAGTCTTTCCTCATGATTGTGGACAAGGAGCCAAACCATTACTTTGGACTCCTGGATGCTCCAGCGTTGTGCTCTAAATCAAGTGCCTTCTCCAACACCAGCCATGCTGACTGCAGAGGGAAGCTACAACCAGGCAGTTATAGCAAGTATTCCCACCTGTGGAGCTTAAATATGCCTCATTTCCCGCACTTATTTGTGATTGGCCAGTTTTGCAAAAAACTCAGTTGTAGGCACGCCTGCTTAGCTGATGTTGGCAATGTTTAAAATTCCTTTGATAGATATGTGTCTGTTAAAAGTACATGTTTGTGAAATGCTGTCATGGCTTAGTGGTTAAGTACTGTGACTGTAGTGCACAGTATCCTGAGTTTGAGCCCTGTCACTGCTTTTTATTTTCCTGCTGGGAAGACCTGACTGGTTAAGGTACAGTAAAGGAGGTGTGAGTGTGTTTAACCAACTTTGCTCAACTTTGCCCAACTTTGCTCAACGTTGCTCAATGTTGCCCGACATTGCTCGACGTTGCCCGACATTGCGCTGGTTAGTGCGGTGCATAACTATGTGCAAATATGTTGCGGTTGCGCTGGTTAGCGAGGTGTGCAGCTATGTGCAATTGTATTTAAATATGCTCAATAATGGTAAAATGTGCTTAGCAGTGCTTTATATTGCTTAAAATAGGGTACTCCTGCCTCAGAATGCATAACCATTTCACCTTATAAAATTTGTTCACTACTACATTTAACATTTCAATGCCTTTTGCAAAACTTATACATAAAAAATATCAGGAAATATTTTTGTATACAGATTTCCCACAGAAAATGGAACGTGTAGTAGTGGGACTCAAACCGAGAATGCCTCCGCTTTGTACGAAGGCTCTAACCACTACGCTATTGCTATATTGTTAATTTGCATATATTTTTCATATTATCCTCTTCTGGTGTCTAAGCTGCTAACTGTAGCTAAGCAATGTGCAAACGCACGCAAACCCGCGCAAATACGGGCAGCTATAGTGGAAGAAAAAAATTATTTTTATTTTTAGTTTTGTCAGTTGTTTAACATATGGGGGAGTGTAGTGTTACATTGTGCACATGTGAGTGGACTCGCTCATATAGCTCGGAATTATGGCGTTTCCTCTTTGCTGAGGTGTGGATTTTTGGACTGCTTGGCAGTCCAACACGCCCCCTACACTCGTCCATGCTCCGTGTGAGCTTTAGTATTGAGGCAATGCACCCTCATTAATATGCATGGTGCGCTGCCATCATACTCTTACACTGGCACTTCCGTGTAAGATTAATCTAGTCTTACACGGAAGATTAGTAAATCCGGGGGATGATCCCATGGGATCATGCAATATGAACAGTTGAGAAAGCAGAAACAAAGAACCAGATACATTACTCAAAAAAAAACAAAAATGTTACTAGTCATTAAAATGGCTACACCTGAGCACTGAGGGACACAAAGTCATAAACTACCAGGATAGACACACAGAAATTTAAGCTATATGGGATCAAGATGCACAGACAGCCCCAAAAGTAGCAGGAATAATGAGACTAGTAAAAAAGGATTTTCAAGCATACTTAAATATGACACAAGTACATGTACCCTAATATTAACTGCCAAAGGAGGCATTTCCAGGCATATTTTCAGTGATGAGAAGAACATTATTGACAAATAGCAACAACTGAAGCAATATCATGAACTCTAATAATAGTTCACAACTGTCCAGATTTTCGCCTCATATTTTTGGTGTGTCCTGATAAAATTTGTGGTTTTCTGGCAAATCACTGGGATGATCTAAGGATTTAAGTCACTAAATAATGACATACATTTTAGTTTCAGACTTCAAATCCTTTAGAAAATGTATGTTAACACAAACCCAATTACTCTAGCAACTTTCTATATAAGAGCAATATTTAAAATCTGCCCTTATTTTTGGGCCTTTGCCCCCCCCCCCCATTTTGTCAAGCTCTGTCTAGATTTTTTGCATTAAGAAGTTGAGAGGTACGTAAATTATACCCTGGCTCAGGAAAGTGACCCATTCCTGTCTCAGTGCTAGAAACTCAAAATTAATTAAAAAAAGGAAAGCAGTGCTGTATTGTTGGCTTTTCCAGAATGTTATTATATCCAGCTATATTGGCACTGAGGATGAATGATAGAAAACTTCTTTCTTTTCAAAGTGAGGTGAAAGAATTTTCATCTTAAATAGTGGACCAGTATCACTCCTCTAACAAGTTAAAGGAATTTAATGATAACATTACTAAGAAGGAAATGAAATGGAAGATTACAAGGCGCAAGCGTTATCATGTAGAAAAGGTTAACTATTTCAAGCTTGACAATCGGAACATTGATTTGAGCATTAATGGAAACCAAACACTGAATCTCTGTATTCCAAAGACAAGACAATCTAGTAAACACATTGAATCCCAAAACTCCCTATCAGTCTGGACCCAGGATGAAGCACTAACATGACTCCAGAAAGAGGGCAAGTTCAGACATTTAATATTGTCCGTATTTAGTAGTATGACATTCAGTGATGTAATTTCAGTATTGCTCAAATATACAGTTTGTAGGTGTGACCCTGTAGAAAAGCCTGGTGTCCCACTAAATAGCAAAAAAAAAAAAAGACCCTGAAGTCAGTAATACTGTCTTCATACATTTTCAACACAAGGAATATGTGTGTAATGAAAAGGATTCTCATCAATGCGAACCCTCTAGTAATAAATCTCTTATCTCATGAGGACACAGCAAAGAAGAGTCGCCAAGCACAGTACAAGAAAAATTTAAAACATAGAATAAAGAAGGTCACATAAACAGTTCATCATATAAAGATAGTAGCAGTTAATCTAGAAGAAGACTGTCCAAACAATCAAAACTTGATCTTAGATGTTTTCTGAGAATTCTGATACAGAGGAATGAAGGCATAAACAAACTAAATAAATAAACAAGACAATTAGTAAAGATCTCATTTATTATCATCATCATCAATCCCCTATTCCCATTTCTACACAGCAACAGGGTGCTTTATCAACTGCCAAAACTTTTCTTAATTTAGGATCTCCCTCATACATTCTTTGACAGTCTCATTTATCATCATCACCAATCCCCTATTCCCATTTCTACATAGCACCAGGGTGCTTTATCAACTGCCAAAACTTTTCTTAATTTAGGATCACCCTCAAATATTCTTTGACAATCTCATTTATCATCATCATCAATCCCCTATTCCCATTTCTACATAGCACCAGGATGTTGTATCAACTGCCAACATTTTTCTTAATTTAGGATCACCCTCATACATTCTTTGAAAATCTCGTTTATCATCATCATCAATCCCCTATTCCCATTTCTACATAGCACCAGGGTGCTTTATCAACTGCCAAAAACTTTTCTTAATTTAGGATCACCCTCATTCATTCTTTGACAATCTCATTTATCATCATCATCATCATCAATCCCCTATTCTCATTTCTACATAGCACCAGGGTGCTGTATCAACTGCCAAAACCTTTCTCAATTTAGAATCACCCTCATACATTCTTTGACAGTCTCATTTATTATCATCATCATCATCAATTCTCTATTCCCATTTCTGCATAGCAATAAGGTGCTTTATCAACTGCCAAAACCTTTCTTAGTTTAGGATCACCCTCATACATTCTTTGACAATCTCATTTATCATCATCATCATCCCGTATTCCCATTTCTACATAGCACCAAGGTGCTGTATCAACTGCCAAAACTTTTCTTAATTTAGGATCACCCTCATACATTCTTTGACAATGATGTCCTACTGTTGCAGGTCTTCTCTCAAACATTCCACTCATCTCTTGTACTATGTCCTTATCTGCTTTTATTTTATTACTGTGTCTCCCAAATCTTCTTTACCAACTTGCCTTTTGTTTCCTGCACATGTAACTGAAACACCATAGTCTGTTTTGTTTGACCTATGTAATTGTGGTGACTTTGGTTTCAATTCTGATGTCCTCATTGATGCATCTTTCCAATTGTGTGCATCCTACTGCCTGTCTCAGGTATGTCATTTCTATCACCTAAAGCTTCCTCAGCTACTTTGACTTCACTGGCCAGGTTTCTGTGCCATACAGAAGCAGTGGTAGCAACACTATTTTGTATGATTTATGTTTCATCTTCTTCATCATTGTTTTGGCACTGCCCCCCACTGAGGATACTTTGTATTAGTGAGCTGGTGCAGATTTTCTTATTCACATTTCCTTTCTACTGAACCATTTTTCTACTATTTTCCCTTCTAATTCAACTTTTAGCTTTTTCAGTTTCTTCTGATTTCCTCTGTTTGCTTCCATGACTGCTGTGTGTATACAGTCTCATCCCATGTGCCTTCAACTTTATATTTCAGTCCCCTGTATTTCAGTCCCCTGTCTTTTTCTGAAGTTCCTTTTCAGATTCTGGTTGTAATATCATATAATTTGCATAAAGCAGCTTTCTTGTTCGGTTCCTCCAACCTTTTTACCAAAATAGTCTTTAACTGCTATGCAGACCCACTTCCACTGGGAAACACTCTGGGAGACCGATCACCTGTTTATACTTAAGCCATTAGGTCCTTGCACATAGTCTTCGGTAATTATACTATTGTCTCTGTGACTTTGAACCATTACAGGACTGCCCAAATTAGCTTTACTCGGACCCGTATTATATGCCTTCTCCACATTTTGTAATGCCTAAGTAGACTCTTTTCTTCACTAGCTTCTTCTTCACTATCTCCCTCACTGCAAACACTGGTTTATTTATACTTCTTCCTGATATGAAACCAAGCTGCTAGTCTCCCATCTTATTTTATACTAATATGTGTATTCATTTATCCCCCTTCAGCACTTTTTGCAGTGAGACAGGAATTTGATACCTCCATACTGCCTGCACATGTGAATAATCATTTTATTCTTATACTTTGGTGCCAGAATACTTTTTAGTCATCTGCAGTATGCCTGTCTGTTCATAACTCAGTGAATGCTGAGTATGCCATTTTTTTTCCTGACTTCACTTGTTTAGAGCTTTTAATACATTATCTAGGATGGGGTCCATGGCCTTTCATGTACACTTTGCATGTGGCAGTGCAGCTTCTGTTTGGGTTTCTTCATTCAGAAGATTCTTGGAATACTTCTTCCATCTAGCCTTGATGTTCCTCTGTTGAATAGATATTTCTGGTGTCCCTTATGAGTAAACTCAGTAACATAATGGAATGGAATAGTAGTATATAGGAAAGTAGAAAATAGGAGATAACAAGAAAAATGAAATACACAATGCTGTGGGAAGGCAGGTTAAATTTGTTTTAGAGGAAGATCTCCCTTTATCATATTCAGACAACCTGATTGAAGGGTAAGATATACAAGGCTAAGATGGGAAGGAAAGAGGGTTATAAATGGTAGTGGACTTGGGCACACAAACAGTAAACAATGCAGACACTCAAGGGTGATTGTACACAGACAAGGTGGGGTTGAGTAGGAAATGTCACAGAACTACAGAGAGTAAAGAAGTGAAGATGTAGAAGGTTGGGAAACATAATATGGAGTGTATGTAAACCAAAAAACAGCTACAAGGTTTTTGTGTATTTTTTTCTTTCTTTTTTATCATCCCTTGGCAAAGCATCCTGGCCACCTTACTAATACCTAATAATCCTAATTGGCCCCCCAACTCTCCATAGCTCTTCTGTACTGTACCCTCTACCATGTCATGCAGCTCATGCTGGTAACTCTCAAGATCTGCTCTGCTGCAAACTACCTGCAGAGGAGGACAAACCACTCATAACCTGCAAAGCAGGCTTGTGATGAGAGGAGGTGGAGATCTGTGAAAGCTTCATAGTTTCTTATGTCTGTACTAGGCTCTCAACCACCATGGTTTTTATAAGCCTACCCGAGCAACCCAACCCACTTTTGTCCTCAGATACATTGGATGCTTATATGGTGGGGTGTGTTAGTACGGAGGCTGCTAAGGATTATGTGGGGGGGGGCATGTTAATTTGGAATTAGTTAACTTACTGTTAGCCTCTGTCTGTCAAGGACATGGTGGTCACACTGTGAATGAATTTACAATTTCCCATCCAATAATCAAGGTTTTGCTTGAAAATGGTTAGGAATGAACTCATCTTCATGTGGATGGGAGCAATTTTCATAGTATAGGGATCCTCTGAGACACATATTGGTCTCTCCAGCATGTTTTATTTATGCAGCAAGCAATGTTCAGGTCCTTGGATCTAGTGCTCCTTGTGCCATTTGTTTATCAATTTGCAAGATGTCCATAAGAGCTGGGTCTGAGGATGCTTAATATATCAGGCAAAGATCAGCCTTCAGTAGATTGTAACAGACTGAGTAAAAAGAAAGGGCCTTCATGTGATCTATGTAGGACAGGGTATTCATACTATGGATTCTCCTCCTGAGAAACCTTTGAGGGGGTTCCTACTATTGCAGGTGCCTGGATAGGTAAATGTCAAAGGAGGTACCGTATTCAATGATGGGCTTGAAAAGGGCTGAGTAGAGTGGTAGTATAACTTCCTTGGACCTGGATGCCACACCCTTGCTTTTGAGTTGGGTAACATAAAATAATTTTCTTACTATTACTATCTTGGCTACATGTTCACAGGCCAAATTACTGTCAACATATGTTTCCAAATCCTTAACTACTATGTTAGCTCTTAGAGGCATTTTATCAATGGAGTCTTTAGTTTCAGCGAATGACTTCCTAAAAGGCACTATAATGCATTTCTTCATGTTGAGTTTTAATCCATGGCTCTGGCACCAATCATTTGTTTGTATCAGATCCTCTTGTAGGATGTTTGTATCATGGGAGAATCTACAGTAGCTCCCAATTTACAGTCATCTAAGAAACTGGTGAGCCAGAGGCCTTCATCATTATCCTTGATTCATAGGTTCATAGGTTCATAGTTTGGTACTAGGCTGTCAGCCCTAGGGCCTATACAAGCCCAGCCATAACAATTCCCTGGCTATTTCTTCCCACATTATTTACTTTCCTGGACCCCTGTCTAGCAGGGTGACTGACGTGATCCCTGGGGTGAATTTCCTTTCTCCCATCCAATCGTCAAGGTTCCTCTTGAAGAGGTCCAAAGAGGCACTCTGCTTGACATGCATGGGCAATCTATTCCAGAGTCTGGGGAGTCTCTGAGTCAGGAACCTATCCCTCCAGCATGTTTTGTTTATTGTGATGACAAGGTTTAGATCCCTGGAGTGTGTAGCTCTGAGGGATTGGGATTTCTTTAAGTGTAGCATGTCCAACAGCTCTGGATTTGACATGGCCTTGTATGTTAAGCAGAGATCGCCTCTGAGTAGACAATATGTGACAGAGTATAGCTGGAGTTTTTTAAGGTGGTCAGCGTAGGGCATCTGCTTTAGGCCTGTGATTCTTTTAGTGAGGTATTTCTGAGGCCTTTCCAGTTTTTGCAGATGTCTTGAGAGGTACATACCAAATGGGGCATTGTATTCTATAATGGGTCTAATGAGGGATGAGTACAGTGGGACAATGACCTCCTTTTTTCTGGATGAAAAGCCCTTCGTGATGAGGTGTGCCACATAGAAGGATTTCCTGACTGTTGTGGCGATGTGGTTATCGAAGGTGAGACCACTGTCCACCTGTGTCCCTAAGTCTCTTATCACACTTTCTGTGTTTAGTGCACTGCCACCTATATGGTAATTCATGGATACATGTTTTTCCCAAAGGGGATAACAATACATTTCTTGGCATTGAGCTTGAGCCCATGGCTCTGGCACCAAGCATCTGTTTCTGTAAGGCCCTTTTGTAGAGTATCCACATCATTTGGGGATTCAATAATGGCTCCTAGTTTGCAGTCATCTGCAAACTTTGTTAGCCAGAGTCCCTTAGTGTTGACCTGTACTTCAGAGAAGTAGAT
This sequence comes from Protopterus annectens, assembly GCF_019279795.1. Taxonomy (NCBI): domain Eukaryota; kingdom Metazoa; phylum Chordata; order Ceratodontiformes; family Protopteridae; genus Protopterus; species Protopterus annectens. The sequence goes on from NC_056726.1 coordinate 1,390,897,490, forward strand.
GCCAAACAAGAGCGGCCCCAGGACTGAAGTTCTGAGAAGTAGTTTGTTTGTTTGCTTGTGTCTTTCAGCTTTTCCCGGTTAGAGGTTGCCACAGCGGAACTCCGGTCCACTAATGATTGGTAGTTGATTTTTACATGCCGAGTTACCAGCCCTGATGCACAACCTTCAACGAAGGTACGCCCATTCACACATGTCTCCACGCAGAAGACGCGCTAGCTGAGAATCGAACCGGACAGCATCTTACTGTGAGGCAACAATGCTACCGCAGCACCACCACCACCGGGACTTCTGAGAAGTAGTTGACAAACAGAAAAAAGGCCAACAGAGAGCCCTGGGGTACTCCTCTGTTAAGTGGTCTCACCAATCCTGATGTCTTGAGTCCTGTCTGTGAACATACAATCCAGTGAGTTATGTGGAGATTTATGCCTAATTTTCAGAGTTTGTTGACAATACCAGAGTGGGGTATTGTACTGAATACCATGTCTAGGTCAAGGTAGGCAATCTGTAACATTTTTCCTCATCCATAGCCTTCGTGATCCTCTAGAAGTAGTCTACCAGGTTAAGTTGGCTAGACAAAGCCAAATTGGGATGGTTAGAGTTTCTGCAGGTCACCACTGTCCTTGTTGATAACTTCCATGGTAATTCATTACATGACTTTGCATAGTAGACTTCTCATATTGATGGGTCTGTAATTCTCAGGTTTAGCTGCTGGTCCACTCTTGTGGAGAGGGATGACTGCTCTGGCCCTCCATTCACTTGGTACCTAACCCAATTTAAGGTCCCCAATATAACCTAGCAGGAACAGTGTCTCTAGTGGTCCTGCTAGGTTATATTGGAGGCTATTTAGGAAGCAACTGGGATATTGTCAGGGCCCAATGAAGCAGTGCTTTTGGCTTTAGTGAATACTGTGAGGACCTGCTCCCTGTTGATAGTTGGGGGGGATATGCTAGAAGGGATTTCACAGAAGTAGTGGGGGTGAAGTTAGAACTAATTTATCACTTAAAAGATTTGTTATGTCACCCTGGACAGTGACGGTTGTGCCATTTATCACCAGTTCTGCACACTGCTGTTAATTGTATTGTACTGTAGAAGGCTACATTCATCATGCCCCAGACTCTATTGACTATACAGAGGGGGGAGACAAGCAAGGGAAAAAAACAATGTCATAAGTAGGAAATGCAGCAGTTGTTATGTAACAGTATTAAATAATAACATTCTTATTCTGAATAATGCAACGGTACCAGATTGTAAATCAATATAGTAATCTACCAAAAATGATAATCTATAGTCAGTAAACTATTTTGTATGATACCAGTGCATGATATAAATATTTTAAATATTGTAATGTACTACAGAACATAATAGTAGTCTGTACAACAGTTTGCATAATAATGCTTTAAATCAGTCATTTTTTTGTTTTATTATTAACTACCAGAGATGTAGCTGGTTCAGCTAGCGCCTTGTACCAGCTTCATGAACTAGCTCTCCAGCCCCTCAGCTCTTCAAATGAAGAGCACAATAAAGGTCTACTCCTTTTACTGGCAAACCAACCAGGTGGCAATATACATGTCCATCCCTTCTTCCCCAGCTCTTCAATAGAAGAGCAAAAAAGTCCACAATAAAGTACCTGGCACTCTTGGAATGCAAGAACCACTCAGGTCATGTTTCTGAGCCCTGTTCCTGACCTTCCTTTCTTACATTTTGCTAAAACATTTAAGCAAGCATTTGCTACAGTCTATATGCCAAACAGACTACAGCACTCAGGTTTTAGTTTCAAAAAAATTGTAGCAAACTGCTTGCTACATTATAGCAAGTAGTTGCTACAGTTTAGATCACACACAGAGTGCTAGAGTACTCAGGACTGACTGCAAATGCAATACTGAATTTTAAAAGATAAAGAATAACAAGAAAACCCACTGGAGCCACCACAACCAGTTAAAAATGTATTTAACCCACAGATAAGCACTTTTGAGCATTAGCTCTTCATCAGTCTAAAACAGTTAAAATCAACCATATTTAAACAAATAACCAATTAGAATCAAAAGCAGAACCTACGCCGCTTCAGTAAGGGTTTCAAAGGCATACAAGCATTTAACCCAGGTGAATGGTTAGCTTGAAATTCAGCTATCCATCTTAACTCAGCTAATTTAGTACTGTATACAATGTCAGCCCCCCCATACTCACTTGTTGAATGTGTAACACCATAAACTGAAATCTATGTTCTTTATTTATTTCAATATGTTGATATAGAGCAGTACTTCTCAAACATAATCTCATGTCACTCATATGTTGCAATATACATTGTTTTAACATTCTATTAGTCTTCCCAACATAGAATGCTTGGCATAATATGCGCTCAGCTAAATACACTACATTTTTAGTTCTGCAATCTGCATATAATCTAGATGTATATTTCCTACCTGACACAGGGTGTACAAAGATGTTATTTTCTTTGATATACTGACTTGCCTTGCATTTCTTACATTTAAAAGTTCTCAACTTCTTCCTATGTGTTGTGGGCTTGTTGGGAAGTATGCTCTTACATAAAATCTGCTTCAGATTTTGGCTGTTAGTATAAGCAAATCTGGGGTGGGGAACCTACTATTGCTTTCAGCTTATCACCAGTATGTAAAATATTCCAGTTATTTTTTAATCACGTGGGATATGGCATCAATATCACTATTATAATGTAAATTTATTCTCACAAACGGGTTATTTTTTAGCTTCTGTTCATTAACAACAATCCGATTGTCAGAACTTCGCATATTACATTCAAACCATGGCTTGCCTAGATTCCTTCTCCAACTCTTTGTCCTAGCTATTGTTCTCTTAACTCTTTGTGATGGATAGCCATGATTAACAAACATATACTGTATGTTATCTAACTCACTTTTATATATACTATCTTCAGTACACAGTCTAGAAATTTTTAGCCCCTGCCCACTAATTACATTATCAAAACTGTGCCTTGGGTGCATACTGTCATACGTTAACATGTTATTTCTCCAGCAACTTTTCCTATACACTCTGGTTTGTAGTTTGCCAATCAAATCTTTGTAAATTTTCACATCTAAAAAATCTATTGATTCGGCAGAATAGCTCACAGTAAACATAAGAAATCTTGTATTTTCTAAGTATCTAACAAACAACAATAATTCTTCAGTTTTACCACTCCATAAAATAAATATGTTATCCACAAAATTATGGTATATTTTCAAACTTGCCTTCCATAGACGAGTACTAGATAGAACATGGGTAGCCTCCCACTGTGGCAACACCAAGTTAGCATAGGTGTTGGCACAAGCGGTACCCATGGCTATACCATCTCTCTGCCAATAATATTGATCATAAAACATGAATAAATTATTGCCCAAGATCAATTCAAGAAAAGTACATATCTGTGTAACTTTCTTTTCATCAAATGCTGCATGAGTTAGAATAAAATCTTTAACAGCTGTGATTCCATAAGAATTCAGAATCACATTAAATAAATTATTTACATCTAAAGTCACAAATATGTAACTTTCATGACCAGTTATAGATTCATAAGAATCACTAAGAAATCGTAAGAAACAGGAAGTGTCATTTATCACTGCTGGTGCATAAGATAACATTATTTTAAGTTTCTTCTCCACCCATATGGAGAGGAACTCAGTAACCCAACCTCTGCCAGATACTATTGATCTATAGGGGGTTTGAAGAGATTCTTATAAATCTTAGGTAAACCCTTCAGTATAGATATAACAGGTTGTTCAACTATCACAAACCTATATATGTCTTCAGTTACAACATTAGATTGCAATAAATCATCTAAAATATGTTTTACATGTGCAGTAAAATTACTCGATTGCATGTCATATTCTGATAAGTAACATTTTCTCTAAGCATTTTCAACATGCCTTGTAAGTAATCTCCTCTATCAAGTATTACAATTCCATCCCCCTAATCAGCTGGTCTGATAGTAACATCAAAACTGTTCTTCAAATTGCTAAATGGTTTCAGTTCACACTCAGTTAAATTATAATAACCATGTCTCTTCTTTGTAGCTAACATATCAGAAATTTCCATTGTGCATAAATTCAAAAAAGTGTCCATAACAGATAACCTGTTAACCTAACAGACAGAAACCTGGTTAAAACCTCACATCTCCAACTCCGAAGTCCTACCCCCAGGTTATAATATCTATCATGCTGATAGAGCAAACAGGAGAGGTGGAAGAGTAGCCATCTTCTACTTTGACCAACTTACTCTGTCTCTTCTCTCAACTCCCATACCCATCTTTGTTCCTGCAGAAATCCTAATTGTAAACTGTCATCTTAACCCTCACAAAAAATTGGCCATTGTATCCATATATATCCCCCAGATGACAACTTCCCTAGTCTAGAAAGCTTTCTCTCCTGGCTCACCCAGCATATTCCATATGAAACTATTATACTTGGTGACATCAGCATTGACTGGATTTCACTCTCCTCCTCATCTCCAATTCGTAGCCTCAGTCTATTTGGATTCCACCAACATATATCCTCCCCAACCAGAACAAATAGAAACTCTACTACAACTTCCATAACTGATTGGATCCTTACTTCCAATCCCAGTCTCTATCATAGCCCTGACATTCTTCCCAACTCACTTAGCGACTATTCCCCTGTGTATATTCATAGAAATTTTAAACATTCTCCCAAAGAACACCACTACAGAGAATATCACAATCCAACTCAATTTGACCCTGATAAATCCAACTCTATACTTCCCAACATCAACTAGACATTCCTCCGCAACCTTCCTCTTAATGTTGCAGTAACCACTTTCAACAAAATCTTCCTAGATGTTCTGAACTCCATAGCCCCAACCAGAAAAATAAGAGTAAAATCTAACTGTGCCCCCTGGCTCACTAAGCAAACTCGCTCTATTATGCAGCAGAGGGAAGCTGCCTGGAAAACTTGAATCAAAAATTAAACTCCTCCCCTACTCCAACAGTACAAGGAACTTAGAAACTTGTGTAAAAAAACTAGTCATAAAAGACAAAAAAACTTTCTTTAACTCCAACCATGGCAGCCCACACAAAACCCCAAAGGATTTTGGTCTACAGTTAACAAAATTCTCTATCCTACCAAACCTCCAACCCCCACCCTTCCCCCTCAATACCGTCACTGAGATTGCAACACTTTTAAATAAACACTTCATAGACACAATTCAAAAGCTAACTCAATCAAGTCCCATTGCCTCTACATTACCCATACCCCCATTCCCTCTTCCCCCATTTCATTCTCCTTTCAACCAGTTCCCACTGCTTTCATCAGGTCACAACTAAGTAAACTCAAACCTTGCTCTCCATCTGTCGATAAATTACCCCCTCACTTCCTCAAAATCGCTGTCAATTCCATTGCTTACCCAGTCTCTATCCTTATAAATCACTCTATTACAGAAGCCCTTGTCCCAGACATTTGGAAAGTCTACTTCACAATCCTTCTCCACAAAGGTGGTAACTCCACCATCCCATCCAACTACCATCCCATTGCTATACTCTCCCCTTTATCCAAAATTCTTAAAAAATGTGTCCACACCCAACTACTTAAAAACTTACTGGACAACAGTCTTGTTACTCCCACGCAGCATGGATTTAAACTCCACCACAGTACATCTACCACACTACTCTCATTCACCCAAACTACAGCAGAAGCCTGTGACAACAACCACCTAGTTTCCTGCCTATTGCTTGATCCCTCCAAGGCTGTCAATACAGTCACTCACACCAAAATGATATCTAAACTTTCTGATCTCCGTCTCTGCACCACCACTATAAAATGGTTCTGTAGTAACTTATCTAACAGACAACAATCTATATGCTGGCAGTCTGTCACCTCCCCATTTCTACCGGTCAACACAGACATTCCTCAAGGCTCTATTTTGGGTCCCCTCTTGTTCAATATCTTTACAAACAAACTACACTCTCCTACTAAGCTCTCTACTCTCTTACAATATGCTGATGATTCAACTCTTATCAACACCAGCCACAACTTTCCAGAACTCCTTGCCCACACCCAAGATACCTTCATCTTTGTTGAAACTGGGCTCACTGAAAACCAACTAATATTAACCCCCCAAAAAACTAAGCTTTTACTCTTCCTGCCTAAAACAATGTTAAACCTTAAACCCTCCTTCTCAATTGCTTCTCTCAATAATACTATCATCACACCTGAACCCTTCACTAAATTACTTGGTGTAACTATTGATGATGAACTAAAATTTGACATCCACATCAACCAGCGCATTAAAACACTAACCAAAAACTTGGACTTTTGTACCGTAATCACAAACTTCTCTCTCCTTCCACTAAACCCTCTCTTGCTACATGACTTCTCTTACCCTGTCTTCTATATGCAGACCCAATCCTTACAAACCTTCTGTCATCTCTCCTCTCTAAATTAGAACAAACTTACCACAAAATAGGTAGAGTCACCTCCAGTCTACCATACAAATCCCACCACTGTCTCGCTCTTAAGTCTTTATTATGGCCTAAATTTCAAAAACAACTTCTTATGCCACAACTACACATTACACATTCCATACTCTATAACCCCACTTCCTGTCCCTCCATTTCTAACATCATATCACCCTATAACCCCACACATCAGCTTTGCACATCTGACAAACATCTTTTAGACATCTACAAACCTGCTAAAAATATTGGCAAGACCCTCTATAAATTTTCTGTTGTCCATTCCTGGAATGCCCTTCCCCTTTATATAAGAAGCATCCCTCATAAAGCCAAATTTAAACATGAGCTTAAAAACTACTTACTAAACACCTGGTTCTGTCTATGTCAAACTCCTACCTGATATTCTAATACTGTCTTTCTAATTCCTCACTCTAAGCATATATCTTATTCTTTCTACTGAATACTGTAATGCTCTCTTTTTAATTCCTCACTCTAAGCATATATCTTAATTGTTTTCTACTTGTCTCTCTAATACCCCCCTTTACTTTCTTTACCCCCTGCTTCTTGTAAATACTGATAAGCCTGGAGTTTCCAGCTGTTACCTGTACATATTTTGGCATATCAAACTTATTTGATGTTATGTACTGATTTTGTTTCTTTTCTTCTTCTTCTGCATCTTAAACAAAACTTGAAACTATATCATTGTAAACAGAGCTATTTTTGTGATTTGTTTGGGATACTTTTGTGATATTGTTACTTGTATATGGAGCTTTTCTCCTTGGGTCTCCACTGAAAATGGGCTCCAGGCTCAGTTGGACCAACCCGGTTAACAAATGTCAATAAATAAATAAGGTACCATTTTTAAACAGTACGTCTTGCATGTAAGGCAGTAAACTTTATTCAGAGTTAAATTACATGTAATATTAATAGCAGAATGTCATCTACTGAGTGTGCAGCTTCAAAAAAACAGACAGTGCTCCAGGAGAAATTAAAATTTACCAATGTATGCAGTCAGAAAGGGAAAGTATTATTAGTGTTGAAGGCTATTTTTATTCTTTAGAAAGCCAATAAAAAGGCAGATGATACTGACAAGTCATGCAGACTAAAACTATCACAGAAATGTAAAAGGCATGCAAACAATATCATGACTACGTATGCAGAAGGACTTGTAAAGACACGTTGACATCACCATGCACCATGCACCAGACTGTAGACCACCTGAACACTTTTAGAAGTTGTCTTTATTGAAAGGACATATGCAGTTATCGCATAACCCACCATTTGAAGTTGTTGCTGATTCTTGGAGGGACATCCAGTGTAGTAACAAGTGTTCTGTTTTCATGTTAACCAAAGTTGTTAATAGCAATAGGTAGAGGTATATGGTAGCAGCGTGTTGGCCATCTTTGCCTATTGAAAGTATTGATCCAGCAGTGTGGAAAATTCAGAATGGCTTTTGACTGTTTAGTCATTATAATGCTGCTAGTACTGGAATATCCCTGGTACTGATGACTACGTATGGGAACCTTAAAGAATGGTTGCATTTTCCAATGAGGTTTGTTGATGGCACCTACTTTTGAAAGGAAGACCTTGTAAATAGTCTTAGTCCTTTCATGGAACTGAAAATATTAGCACATAAAAATGTTCCTTACAATTTATGTCTGAATTATGACAAAGAAGTTGCACAGGACATACAATGCCATGTGGTATTTATTATGTGACTTAATAGCAGTGGAGTAGAGGGATAAAGCAACAACTATGGCTCAGTCAACTCAGGTTCAATTAGCAGCTTGCGCAAAGGGGGGAGTTGGCCTTGAATTTAACAAGCTAATTTGGGAGGTGACTGAGTAGGGCATTTAAAAAAGCAGCCCAGTGCAGAACAATAAATGGCCGATCTCCCAGGATACTCTTAGGATACATGACCAGCCTCAATGATATCAGAACAAGTACAGGGTAAAGAAGACAAGCTGGTAGACCCAGCATGGATGTCACCACTGGGGCTGGGCTTATAAAATGATGCTCCAAGGGGGACCAAAAATAAAAAATAAAAAATATTTGATGTGATGGAAGAATCTCAGTGCCATGGAACACTAACATACAGCCTGTGCAACTTTGAGCCAGTGGCCATGAAAGACTATTAAACAAAATATAACAGGACCAACAGTGAAGGAACGCTATCTCCACTTTTGACAGAATCTGTGGTGCAAAATTCAATCACTCAGTGTAGCTACATGTTAGGAATCTGACACAGGATTTCATACATTACATTAAATAATTATGTGATTGCCATTTCTGATTTTTACAGAAGCTTGAGCAGCTTGCAGACAACTACATGAAATCTAGGAAATTTAAAATCAGAACTGCATCTACATTACATTCCCATCAGCATTTGTCCGACTTGAGAGGTGATGGATACCTACATATACAAAACAGAGCAGAAGCATGGTACAGAAATGCTCACTGTCTTCTTGGCAGGTATGTGCTGGACCTCCGTTCTGTCATGAACACCACTGTGATTTTCATTGGCAGAGTTGACTGCTGTGTTTTTTTTTTGTCACCAGTAGTCATGGTTAACTGTGGGAAATAAGTTTAGGAAGACTGAACGGTCATCTGATATATGTGTTGTAGTTGGGTGCAGGTAAGTTGGGTTTTCTTGTAATGCTGAAGCTTTTGGATACACCAAAGCCTTTTTGCATTGTGGGTAAAAGGTGGTAGATTTTGTGTTTTTTGCATGTGTTCTGTGCCCTCATTGCCTCTAAGTAATGTGATCAAGTTAGTCGATGAAACTGCATCACTCAGTCCAAAGCAACTAGCATTCTTTCAGTGAAAATGGTGTATGTGTATGTGTGCAGGGCAAACTGTCGACAGTGCAGAGTATCAGCAAATGCTCTTTGAGAGTTTTCTGCTACCTGAAGTATTTTGACTGACAATATAGTGACTGTTTTAAATTCAAATAATTCCATTGTAGGAATATTGTGCAGTAGGATTGTGAGCAATAGGTTAATGTGTTTGCTAAGGTAGTAGAAAGTATGTGTGGTATATAGGTTTAATCGGTGAAACCATTGCCAGTGTTTGCAACATCAGTGATTTCTATTAGCAATTAAATATCTCCCTTCTATGAGTTGGTGTGATCATGGAGTTGGTTTGCTTAATTCTAGGTTGTGTGGTGGGGACGTTTTGTTTTCCTATTTGTATTTTTTGGTTTATTGATGTTCTTTTTTAAACACTTTTTATTAAATTTGCAGCAATGATTTGAGCACACATCTGCTAAAGACAAGAAGACAAAGGGCCAGATTCAGTAAAGCCTACACTAAGTGTAAACTAGGTGTGTACGATATGTATTCAATAAAATTCTTACCACATTTTTTGTGCTTTCTAGTCACTCAGAAAGATTACACTGTGTACATGTAGTCTATACTTTGTGGTAACCTTTATGAATCCCCTCAATATTTAAAGCTGCAAGAATATGAATAGGAAAACTGAAATTAGGAGGAAGAAGGTATGAGTTGTACTTGTCTGTTCACTCAGAACAGTGTACACTTAGTGTAAATTTGATTGAATCTGGCCCAAACTTTTGTATACATTTCTCATTATTTCCATGCATTGTACATATATGTTTTTTTTTTTAACAATTATTCACTCCATTACACATGGTGGTGGAATGAGGAAGTACAGGAGAGTATACAGAGAAAGAGGTTGGCAAAGAAGAAGTGGCATTGTCAGAGAGATGAAGAAAGTAGACAAGAGTATAAGGAGATGAGGTGCATGGCAAAGAGAGAGGTGGCGAAGGCTAAGGATAAGGCATATGAAGAGTTGTATAAAAGGTTGGACACTAAGGAGGGAGAAAAGGACCTGTACCGATTGGCTAGACAGAGGGACCGAGCGAGGAAAGATGTGCAGCAGGTAAAGGTGATAAAGGATAATAAGGGAAACATACTCACAAGCGAGGAGAGTGTGTTGAGCAGATGAAAAGAGTACTTTGAGGGGTTGATGAATGAAGAGAATGAGAGGGAGAGAAGGTTGGATGATTTGGGGATAGTGAATCAGGGTCAATATTAGAACACTGAACATTCAAAATGTTGAGTGTTCTAATATCGAACCCTAGCAATCGAAAAAAAAAAATGAACATTCGGAACAACAAATTTTTTCCTAGGGAAAAAATTTGCTGTTCCAAAACACATACACAAAACAAGCACACCAAACAAACAGCAATCCACACACATCAACTAAACTCATACACTTAACCCTACACTAAACTATACATACACCACTAACTATCCACTTACCTTAACCCAAACCCTAACCCTAAGGTCTGTCACTATCGCACAGTCACCTCACTCGTGCCCTAACTCTAACTCACCTAACTCGCACTAACCCACACATCCACAAAATCGCACACTTACCTGGCCCATGCCCTAACTGTAACTGACCTAACTTGCCCTAACCCACATGTCCACACAATCGCACACTTACCTGATCCTGACCCGTAACTTTCCACCAGAGCTCTTACACTACCGAAGCAACAGAAACGGACAACTGAATTCTTTCCCTAGGAAAGAATTCGGTTTCCTGTTACTTCGATATTTTCAGTGTTCTTTGAAAACGGGTGATATTAGAACACCCGACATTTCAAATGTTCAGTGTTCTAATATAGACCCATGAATCATAAATTGCAATGGATTAGCAAGGAGGAAGTAAGGATAGCTATAAAGAGGATGAAGAATGGAAAGGCTGTTGGTCCAGATTACATACCTATGGAAGCATGGAGGTGTTTAGGTGAAATGGCAGTGGAGGTTCTAACCAGATTGTTTAATGAAATCTTGGAAAGTGAGAGAATGTCTGAAGAATGGAGAAAAAGTGTTTTGGTACCTATTTTTAAAAATAAGGGTGATGTGCAGAGCTGTAGTAACTACAGAGGGATTAAATTGTTCAGTCACAGCATGACATTATGGGAAAGAGTAGTGGAAGCTAGGTTAAGAAGGGACGTGATGATTAGTGATCAGCAGTATGGTTTCATACCTGGAAAGAGCACTACAGATGCGATGTTTGCTCTGAGAGTTTTGATTGAAAAGTACAGAGAAGGTCAGAAGGAGTTGCATTGTGTTTTTATAAACTTAGAGAAAGCATATGACAGGGTGCCTAGAGAGGACTTGTGGCATTGTATGAGGAAGTTGGGAGTGTCAGAGAAGTATGTAAGAGTGGCACAGGATATGTAAGAGGGTAGTGTGACAGCGGTGAGGTCTGCATTGGGAGTGACGGATGCGTTTAAGGTGGAGATGAGATTACATCAAGGATCAGCTCTGAGCCCTTTCTTATTTGCATTGGTGATGGACAGGTTGACAAAAGAGATCAGACAGGAGTCCCCGTGGACTATGATGTTTGCAGATGACATTGTGATCTGTAGTGAGAGTAGGGAACAGTTGGCGGATACCCTGAAGAGATAGAGATATGCTCTAGAGAGAAGAGGAATGAAAGTCAGCAGGGCTAAGACAGAATATATGTGTGTAAATAGAGGGAGGATAGAGGAACTGTGAGGATGCAAGGAGTAGAGGTGGTGAAGGTGGATGACTTTAAATAATTGGGATCAGTAGTTCAGAGTAATAGTGAGTGTGGAAGAGAGGTGAAGAAGAGAGTACAGGCAGGATGGAGTGGGTGGAACAGAGTGTCAGGAGTGATTTGTGACAGACGAGTACCAGTAAGAGTGAAAGGGAAGGTCTACAACAGGGTAATGAGACCAGCTATGTTATATGGGTTGGAGACAGTGGCATTGACAAAAAGGCAGGAGTTAGAGCAGGATGTGGCAGAGTTAAAGATGTTAAGATTTGCACTGGGTGTGACGAGGGTGGACAGGATTAGCAATAAGTATATTAGAGGGTCACCCCAGGTTGGAAGGTTTGGAGACAAAGCCAGAGAGGCAAGATTACATTGGTTTGGACATGTGCTAAGAAGGGATGCTGAGTATATTGGGAAAAAGATGCTAAGGATGAAGCTACCAGGTAACAGGAAAAGTGGAAGACCTAAGATAAGGTTTATGGCTGTGGTGAGAGAGGACATGCAGGTGGCTGGTGTGACACAGCAAGATGTAGAGGACAGGAAGAAATGGAAACAGATGATCTGCTGTGGCGACCCCTAATGGGAACAACCCAAAGAAGATGATGATGATTCACTCCATTACATAAATTGCTCAAGTCCTGCCTTCTCTTAAATTTTACATTTCCTCCTGAATATTACTCTGTGTGTATCGTTCCCATCGTTTATTTCTTTGTAATATGCTCATTTCCTATTCTAAAGATCTCAGCTTGAATGATTTTCTCTCTTTTGCAGTATTCACTACTTTGGTTACTGTTTGTTTAGCTTTTGATTTCTATTTTCCAGAAACTGATTTTTGGTAGCCAATAGCATTAAACTTGACACAGCTTTCAAATATCTAGGCAATACAGATAATACCAGCTGAAAAAAAAATAACTTCCTTAGTTACAGGCAGCTGCTCCTCCAACATTACTGAAAAACACTGCAGAGGAATGTTTAAAATCTGTCAACTCATTACATTCCCAAAAAACATGTTCCTAATCACTTCTTTCTTTCCTATCCACCACCTTCAATTGTTATCTGCCCGGGGAAGGATTTGCTGAAGTCTGCTTGGAGTAGAAAAATATGCAGAAATCCTAAACCCTCTGGTCTTTGTTGCAGTTGGACTACATTTTCCATCCAGGAAAGTACATTTATACAGCATTTAAAAGATTGCACTTATCTCACCATTTAAACCAGTTTGGTTGTTTCTTACTGTGTTTGTTCTATATCTGAAGCTATTAACTGAAGGCACTTTTTATAGTTACAGTGCTCTATAGTATAGTATTTTCAAATTATTTCTGTGCTCTGCCTTGGTGTTTAAATCATTTCTCATTGTGCTCTCATTTTATTGCACATTTACTATCTCTCTACTGAATCTGGAGCTACAGCTATACATGGATTTGGGTTTTATAGTATCCTTTCTTATTTTTTGTGCTCACAAGTGGATTAGCAGCATTGCTCTTCTAATTCATTGTTTTAATCACTTTTCAAAAGTATATATTGTTATTTTTATGTGCTCTTAAGAGGATTATTAGCATTGCTCATTGAATTCTTTGTTGTAGTAACTTTTCAGACTTCAAACAAAATGCCAGCTTTGCTCAGTTGTGTGAGTTGTAATTACAGCTTGTGGAAATCTGCCACCCCTGGTATTTTACCTTACACAAGCAGTCAGCTGGCTAAATCTTGAGACTGCTAGTAGCTCGTAAGCTTGAAAACAAATCATTTGGACTACAATTTGCTTCTAGTGAACTACATTTAAACTAAATTAAAAATATGGCATTGAACTTACCATTTAAATCAACTTTGTGTGTTTCCTTTAGTTTTTGTTCAGTATTGGAAGTTAAAGCTGTTAAAGGAAAACTACACATTAGAACACAAAAAAGAAAGATTATTTTTTCATTGACTCTTTTTTCTAAGCTATTTTAATTCGTCAATATCATTCAAGTACTTCTTTTACAATTTTAATGTGATTCCCACAAAATGCTGGCTGATGGGACCTGCCTTAGTAACATAATCATGTTTTCTTGCTTTCATTCCATCTTCCCAAAATACATTTCAATTTCTCTTTATATGAGTCATGCTAGACATAAGAAAGTGGTGGTGTCTTCTCATGCCATTAAGATAGAATGGCAGGAGTGTGAAACACTGTCATCTAACACACCTTCTGTAACAGAGCTGCTTCTATGTTTCCTTGAGTGAACCTCATTTATGTGTCTGTCAGAGCTTGTTCTAGCCTAGGCTATAAATAACTGTTAGCTACTTCCAGTAAAAGGAAGTAGTTATATAGCAGTCTTTGTCAAGGGTTTATTTTGTAGTCCTAAGGGAATTGACAGACCTTCCCCCACATTCTCATCCTGAGGTGTGAAAACTCTTACTGCAGTAAATGATCCTTGCTGTATCATGTAGAGGGGACAGCTACTACTGGAAAGGACTACAAAGTAAGTCTGCTACATCCCTATGTATTCAGTGGGAAGTTTTTTTCTCTGTCATATGTGATGCAGAATTAACTCATTACATCCGAGTCATGCCTCCAGGTGCATCTGCAGTTAACTCCTACTGACGCCTCTAGGCATGAAATATTGCTTGCTCATATTTGTATCAATAATTCCAAAACCATGCCATGTACAAGGTTTTAAAATATTTCATCTTAAAGCTTACACAATAACAAACACAACTGCATTAACTCTGTAAATGCTGTTTTAAGTCGAGGAGCTAAGAGAGATTGAATTCCTGTGCTTTCTAAGTTTTATGCATTTTTTTATATTTGCTGAAAAACTAAATGCTTTTGGAGGTATAATTCCTGGTCATTTGTGGTAAAATACAATTTTTTGTCTTCGGTGGAGTTAATCAACTGCATTAATATTTGATCTCTGTCTGCAGGTAAATAGATATTAACTGTTGTTTTTATGACATTAATTTATATAGATATACATTTCATATTTTTTAAATAGCTCAGCAACCAAGTAACACCTACAGACCTCCTTAGCCTTATATGAAAGCTCTTAGCTAGATGAATAAAATGCTGTTGACAGTATGTGTGTAATTTGAGTTGTTGCTGAGATATTGTAAGTTGTTTACAAAATATTACAAATGTAATGGTCACTCAGCCGGATTCTCAAAAGCTTGCACGGAGTGTTAGAGTAGTGTATGATGTCACACAGGTAAGATGTCTGCCGTGTGATCCCGGAACAGCCTTAAGGGGTGTGCACAAGAGCTGCTAAAGCTAGTCTTGCACAGACAGCGTCATGGTATGCAAATCACCTCATTTGCTGGTGAAAGCCATGCAAATGAGGTAAATATGAGATCCAGCAAACACTAACCTGTCCGTGGAAGATTAGTGTTACCCACAGAAATGTACTCCGTTGGTAACGGAGTACATTTGTGCAAATAGCTAAATGGAACTATGACAGCTCCAAATAAAGGATGCATACAGTTGAGGAAGCATGCCAATGGCCAAATATAAGGCCATTGGCAGTGCAAAATGTTTAAAAACATAAAAAGTTTACTTTTTTCCCCCGATCTCCGATGTTTAAGCATAGCGCAGAACCTCGCAAACGTGCGGTGGTTAAAAAAAACAGAAAATTATTTCAAAAAAGCCAAAAATAGGCCTTTTCACTAAAACGCTTATTCTGCCATGCAGGAAAATGACAGGCTGAAGATAACATGCTCAGTGTAAGACATGTAACCATGCATTACTAGGCAATCCTATGCAAATGAGGATAAGGATAGTGAATCCCAATTTTCCCCAGCATGTGAGGCATGTCCCAAGAGTGTAAGATTTGGAGTAGGTGTGTATAAGACTAGAATATAGGTGACATCATGAGGGTGTGTGTAAGACAGGCTGTAAGCTAATTGGAGCACAGTGGCCCGTGTTTGTCTTGAGTTGCTCAGGATTGCAAAAGAGACGTGTCCACAGTTGTCCTATTAGAAAACATCAAATACAAGGTGCACACTGTTATAAGATAGGAAACTCCTTGCAAACATGCACACAGTGCATGCACATGTGTGCGCTCATTGGCATGCGTTGGCGTTCATTTGCGTGGCGCTCCCCCCAGGCGGAAACAGAAAGGCAAAAGGAAGGAAAAGAAGTAGTAGGAAGTTCACCAAGGAGAACTAGCAGAGCTGCCAGGTGAAATATATCAGAATCAGCCAATTACACAGGCAGCAGACTAGCCCAGCCCAGCACTTTAAACACTGCAAATACCATTCCCCCCTGTTTTTTCTCAAGAACTCTGCAACACTGCAGTATACAAAGAGGGAAAGCTTAAAAAGCTTAAGTCAGACAAAATGTTAGGGGTTGCTCTTGCTATCATAAACCAACATGTGCAAGGTGCTGAGGATGGTGATGTAGCGAATGCTGCTCAGCAACCCACAGTGAGGAGACGGAGAAGAGTGTACAGACCCAAGGTAACCTACCAGGGGCTACATGAGCTGGAGATAGTGGAGCACTATACGGTGGACAGGGACCTCCTACAGCAAATTGTTGAGCTGTGCTGGCCACGCCTCACACACAGAACCAACAGAGGGGAACCCATCCCAGTGGATATCAAGGTATGTGTTGGCCTAAGTACAGGTACCTTCCAAAGACCAACTGGTGATATGATGGGGATTTCACAGGCATCAGCATCCAGGGTACTCCACTAGTTCCTGGATGCCATGTCAGCACATGTAAGTGACCACATAAATTTCCCCACTTGCCATGAGGCATTGGCTAGCAATATGCATCCTTTCCACCAAATAGCAGAATACCCTGAGGTAGTGGGTACAATAGACTGCATGCACATACGCATCAAAGCACCACCCAGTGAGCAGGTTAGGGTCTACATCAACCGCAAAGGCTTCTCCTCCATCAACTACCAGTTTGTGTGCAATGCCCAGGGCATAATAATGAATGTGTGTGCTGGATGACCTGCAAGCTACCACAATTCCCACATTTGGCATCTTACACAGCTGTACCAGTCATTTGCCAATGGGGACATTCCCTACAGTGACCTAGTAGGAGATGTTGGATATGCACTAGAGCCATGGCTGATGACACCCATCAGAAATGCACACACACCTGAACAAGAACTCCATAATGAGGCACACACACAAACAAGAATCATAATAGAGCATGTGTTTGGAAAGTTCAAGTCACTGTTCCGGTGCCTGGACACATCTGGTGGAACCTTGCAGTACTCACCAACTACATGTACCCAAATTGTTATGGTATGTGCCATGCTACACAATATGATCATGCGGAAACAGCTGCAGCAGGAACAGCATGGGGTAGGGCCAAACAGCCCCCCACCATTACCAAGGCCTGCACAGGCACAGCGTGACTTGGAGGAGGAACAACCTGAGCCTGCCCCAGTAGGCAAAAGGAGGCATGCCCAGTATGCCCTGGTCTTGGCAAAGAGGCAACGCATAGCACATTCACTGACTCAGCAGGAGCCCTGAAAATGACACCTCTCTCTGACTTGTACATACATTAAAAGGGATGCTTAACTTGACACTACCTGTTTTCAAACATGTATAGGGAGTGCACTATGTGCTTCTGACATAGGCAGCCCTGCAGCACCACCCCCAATACTGGCACAGACACAACTTAAGTCACTCACACATACCAGTTGGGGGGGGGGGGTCACATTCCTAACAGTCACAGCCAGCAGGGCAGTTGTAGATAAACGCAAACACAAACAAATGTCGTATCATGCCCTCTGAAGAGGCATATGTGTAACCTCCCTCCAGGCCTATGCAGACAGATAACAGCAGGCCAGACTGTGTGATGTGAGTTGGGTAGGCTATGAAGTCACCAACTAATATGCGTGTAATTGGAAGCTAAGGTCTGTAGTACAGTGGTATGCCTCAAGCCAGTACGATAGGCAACAGTACAGACTGAAATGGAGTACCTGACATAGCAGTGCAGGCCTAGCAAATGTGTATGTGTCAGGTGTACCCCTCATCCTATTTACACCCACAGTAACAATCCGGTGTGCCCCCCTGGGTAGAAATGTACAAATAATAGCTGTTCCCCCTGTATGTAGAAATGTTGATAAGTCTATGCAAATTGACTCATGGAAGCCCTGCAGGCACAGCGTGCTTCCTGTCAATGTACAACACATAGGTGAGCCCTGAAGTAAAAACCAACTTGATTTTTCACACACATATAGTATATGTGCCCATAGTGGGCATGCCCACACACTTAGACAAACAAAGCAAATGTCAGTCAACAACATACTGAAAGGTCATACTGGGCATGCTCATACACTTAAACAAACAAAGCAAATTTCAGTCAACATACTGAACCGTCATACTGGGCATGCTCACACACTTAGGCCATGTCTGAGTACAGCAGTGGGCCACACATATCTGGCAGTTGCAGTTCTTACTCCAGACACATGTCACTATTCACCAATCCTGCCTTGCACACAAAGTGATATGAAAACAGACCCATATAATATATTGGACCCCTGTCATAATCAAACTATGTAATACAAGTACTTAAGTTGTTCAAAGAAAGTTAAAATCCAAAGAAGATCAATAAGTCTCCAATCAGTATCATCAAGAAACAGTGAGCACTCCTAACATTATCCAAGCAAAGCTCTGCCAAAAATATTGCCAAAGATTCCATAGAGAACCATGAAGCTTTCTTTAGCTATGTCATAAATATCAATGTAAACTCATATATGTTCTGAGTTAGTGCAAAGTGAAAATGAATACATGTACATGACTGATATTGCCAACATCTTGTCAGACAGGTTCATACATATGTAACCCCCCTCTCACTGACAAAAGGGCCCATTACCATACCTGGAGATTGTGAAAACCCAGAAATCCCATATACAATGGTTAAACAGCTCTATCCAAACCTAAAAACATGTCGTCTATGGGATGACATGGTGTCCCTGGCTGTGTCATATGTGAACTCCAAAACAAACAGACCCTGTACCTGAACAGTCTGTTGAGACTCACCCTCTGTACAGGATATGAAACTGTGGAATGGGTTACAGCAATGTTTGGCACACTCCACAAGTGTTGGTGCACAACAGACCATGGGAACTATTGTCTTATAAGCCTAATAAGCCTGATCTGCAAGGCCATGAAGTCCATCATTATGGAACTCATAAACAGAGCTATTGGGAGCCTGCAAATACTGAACACTACCCATTTTGGTTTGGTGAGGGGCAGATCATGGCCCCTAAACCTGCTAGACTGTTTTCAAGGCAGTTACCCAGGCCATACATCAATGAAATGAGCTCCACACGGCCTACATAGACCTTGAAAAACCCTTTTCCACCATCCCACACACATGTCATATCCACAAAATCAACAACCTGTGCATAAACACATATATCATCTGATGGATTGCCAACTGGGGCACAGATAGATCCCACAAGGTAAGAATTGTGGTCTCCCTGTTGAACTGTAAGCTGGTAACAACTGCTGTCCCCCATGGCTCAGTCCTGGGACCCCTCCTGTCTGGTGTATACTTTTCAGAAGTACAGTCAAACACACGAGGGCTGTGGTTAGCAAAGTTTGTGGATGACTGCAAAAGGTTGCCATAACTAATGTTTGGGACAACAGAGACTTCCTTAGAAAGGGTCTCAGTCAGACAAATCTGATGTCAAAATTATGGCCTCAAGCTACAGTCATACAAATACCACAAAGGTGCCAACACCCTAAATATGGAGGTAATAATAAGGGATCTATGGACACATGTGGATAGTCATCTCTACATTCACAAACACATTCCCAAAGTGTTTAGAGAATCATGCTATGTGTCCCCACTAATTGCCAAAGTCTTTGCATATAGGTCAAAGAAGGTTCCCTCTACTCATCAGTCATCAGACCCATCAGAGAGTACCACGACACACTTGCGATATATCTGACTAGGCACCTTCAGCAGCTGGAAAGACCACTGAAGTACCTCAACAAGAGGATTACTGGCCTCAAACAGTTGCCCCATGCAACAAGACTGAAGTTATGCAATCTGCACTCTGTTGCATACCATCTACTCTGGCGATCTCTGCCCAACATACAGGTCCATGTCCAATGCAGAACTGATGTACATTCTCTATCTGAAGTAAACCCAAGCTCATTGTGCCACATGCTCTAGGGATATAATCATCACAACAATAAATAGAACATGTTGGAGAGATACATTACTAACACACAGACTTCCCTTGCTTTGGAACAGGCTTCCAACCTACATTAAGCTGAGTCCCTCACTGACACTCTTCCAGAGGAGCCTTGATGCGTGTATGTGAAATTGAACTTTCACACCATGGATCACTTCATCAGCTCTACTACACAGAGGCATAGGGAACTAACCCCAGGTGTGGTGATAGCTGCACACTCAGGTCATACTAATATATGCCTTCAGGCAGATAGCCTATTACCTACCTATGTACCTATATATGTAGGGGGAACATGGTATAATAAGCCAAAGATGGATGGGCAGAGATGTGTGAAAGAGGGTGACCATGACAAGGAGCCATCCTGGACTGTCCCACCCAGCACACATCCCAATGGCAAAAAAGACATGAGGTGCACATCTCACCCACTGTACATAATATACACCAGTATGTGTAAGCATTACAGTGTATGTGGTGCATGTGCCTGCTGTACAACTTGACTGTACAATGAAGTACACATCTACTATCTGTAGACAGGTACCTGTCACATAGGTTCTTAGGCATGTAGTAGACTATCTTCACAAAGGCATGTATTAGCCTAGGCAAGTTGTGCAGCTTTCACCACCCCATTGGTTAGTCTCATAAGCCCTAGTTCTAATAGTTAGTACCCTAAGCCCCTTTCTAGTGGGGCTGCTGATGTGATCCCCGGTGTGAATTGCCTGTTTCCTATCCACTCATCAAGGTTCCTATTGAAGAGTGTCAGTGAGGAGCTCTTGTCTTATGTACATTGGGACACTGTTCCACAGTAAGGCAAGTCTTTGGGATGGTACTCTATCCCAGCAGCATGTTGTATTCATTGCTGTGATGAGGTTCATATCCCTGGAGTGTGTAGTGTGACTCCATTTTGTTTTCCTTAGATGGAGCATGTTCAACAGTTATGTGTTGGACATGGCTCTGTATGTTAGGCAGAGTTTGCCTCTGAGTAGGCGGTACACAACAGAGAACAGATTCAGTTTTCCCAGTTGTATTGCATAACACAACTGTTTGAGGCAAGTAATCCTCTTGGCGAGATATCTCTGTGGTCTCTCCAGCTGCTGGATATGCCTAGTCGAGTACATCCAAAATGGTGCATTGTATTCAGTGATGGGTCTGATGACTTAAGAGTAGAGGGCCACCACTACCTCTTTTGATCTTGATGCAAATCCTTTGTTGATTAGGTGGGCCACATAGGATTTCCTAACCACTTTGGCAACATGGTTTTCAAAGGAAAGATGACTATCTACTTGTGTCCCCAGATCCCTTATTACCTCGTCAGTTTTTAGGGGGTAACACCTATTTGGTAATTTGTGGGTACTTTGTTTTTCCCAAAGGGGATTACTATGCATTCATTCATATTGAGCTTAAGGCCATGATTCTGACACCACACATCTGTCTCATAGAGTCCCTTCTGGAGAATATTTGTGTCATCCAGGGAATCTGTTATGGTACACATTTTACAGTTCCCAGCAAACTTAGTCAACCACAACCCTCCTGTGTTGGCATGTACTTTTGAGAAGTATATACCAAACAGGAGGGGCCCCAGGACTGAACCCTGGGGGACACCAGTTGTTACTGGTTTAGAGTCTGACATGTAACCAGCAACTCTTAATTTGTGGGATCTATCTGTGAGCCAGTTTGCAATCCATCTTGTGATATATGGATTTATGCCCAGGTTGGTGAGTTCATCTATGATACCTGACTGGGAAATGGTGTCAAAGGCCTTAGCGAGGTATTGGTAGGCTGTGTGGAGCTCCTTTCAACTATCTGTACCCTTCAACCATCTGTAGCCTGGGTAACTGTCTCAAATAAATCCACCCAGTTCAGGAGGCATGATCTGCCTTTGACGAAGCCAAACTGGGTGTGCTCAACTGTGTGAAGGTTCCCAATGACTTTATTGTTGAGTTCCATTATGATTGGCTCCATTGCCTTGCAGATCAGACTCGTCAGGCTCATAGAGCGGGAATGCCAAGAGTCTGTTGTGGCCCCACCCCTGTGGAGTGGGAAGAACGTTGCTGTGCAACATTCTATGAGTACATATCCTGTAGAGAGAGGTGTAGGTATCCTTGATGAATATGGATACATCCCCACCGTATGTGTTATGATCCAGGTTCTGATGCTGGAAGGTATGGAATGAGTAGTATCCTGGTAGTGCTGGTGCGCTCTCTGCAGCCTTGAACTAGTTTTCTGTTACTGCACAGATATCAATATTCTCCATACCAAGGAGTGCCTCGAGTGTGTGCATTTGGAGGCTGAGACTTCTGGCATTGAGTAGCATTTAGCTCACTTTGTGGTTATTTGTGTTGGTTACAGGGGTTGGTTTGTCCTTTGAGCCTTGACTAAAAAAGGTAATATGGGGACAGCAAGAGCCTTGGCCAGTATTCAGAAGCATAGGGGTGACAGGTGCAAACCATCTCTAGCGAAGCATCCAGGCTTGTCTATTATGTCATCCCAGGCAGACAGAGACTGGATCCCCTTTGAATGACACCAGAAGCTCAGCCAATTGTTGAAGTTTATCATCTTTCTGTTATATTGCGGTATCATGTAGGTGAAGGTAAGATGCTACTCAAGGTCAGGGTCATACCAGCCTGGGCTACATGATCATATAGCTACTATATATCTCTTGTCATGTTGTCCTCGGAGGTATGTCTTAGATCATTCACACTGACATTTGGAATGATGTACGTGCTTGTGTTATGTGGCAGATCATAGCACCTGACAGACAACTGACAGTAACTTTCTCCTTGTCCAGCCTAGTGAGTGGAACATCTGTGTGCCTGACTATGGAGAAACCTATTACTAGTGTGTTGGGTATGTTGTTTTGCCTTATGGCCTGTTGTGAGGCACACTGCTTTGGTGTATTATGTGTTTTATGGCGTGTGCTTGGAGGTGCATGTTGCTTGCTTTTCTGCTTAGGAGGACACTTTCTCTTTTTCAGATTAATATTTGTATTCACCAAGTATGTTAATGTGTATTTATGTGTGTGATTTGCTGGTGCTTATACTGTAGGTCTAGGTGAGACTGTTGGTGTTGTGCTTGTATGACCCTACTCCTCTTGACTGTATTTTCCAGTATTGGGTTGACAGAGTTTAGCCTCCAGTTTGACCCTGTATGTGCTAGCATGTGGTGCATCAACCCATATATGATATGGTTATGGCCTATGCATACAATACACTCACAATACACCTAGTATGATAAGCCTGCTGAGGTTAGCAAATGTGAAAAAAAACCTTTGGGCAAACTGTCAGCTAGTAATGCCTGTATTGCATCCTGTAACTCCATATTGCTTGCTTAAGTGTAAAAATGTACTTAGTTTGAATTAAGAACCCCTCACTTGCCAACTGTGTATGTGTGTCTGTCACTCCCTGGGGAGAGAGCAACCTTTTTGGAGACTACTCACACCCCTTACAAGTGATATACTCATCTTTGTCAAGTCTGATGAAGTCACCATCCTACAAATATACCTGTGGGAAGATGAAATCCCAGTAATGTGTATTGCGCATCGTGTCAATGGGTACTGCTGTCATATCATAATGTAGTTAGGTAGGAGTTTGAATCCTGCACTTGCCAACTGTGTACGTGTGTGCGTGTGTTTGTCTCTCCTTTGGGAGAGAGCAACATTTCTGGAGACTACTCACACCCCTTAAAAGTGATATACTCATCTTTGTCAAGTCTGATGATGTCACCATCCTACAAATACACCTGTGGGAAGATGAAATCCCAGTAATGTGTATAGCGCGTTGTGTAAATGCATACTGCTGAAGTATTATAATGTAATTAGGTCGGAGTTTGAATCACACACTTGTCAACTGTGTGTCTGTCTCTCACTGCGGAGAAAGCAACCTTTTTGGAGACTACTCACACCTCTTAAAAGTGATATACTCATCTTTGTCAAGTCTGATGATGTCACCATCCTACCAATATATCTGTGGGAAGGTGCAATTCCAGTAATGTGTATAGCGCATCATGTAAATGCGCACTGCTATAGTATCCTAATGTAGGTAGGTAGAGGTAGACGTTTAAATTGTGCACGTGCCAACGGTGTGTGTGTCTGTCTCCCCTTGGGGAGAGAGCAACCTTTTTGGAGACTACTCACAACCCTTAAAAGTGATATATTCATCTTTGTCAAGTCTGATGATGTCACCATCCTACAAATATACCTGTGGGAAGGTGAAATCCCAGTAATGTGTATAGCATGTTGTGTGAATGCATACTGCTGTAGTATCATACTGTAGTTAGGTAGGAGTTTGAATCCCACACTTGCTAACTGTGTGTGTTGCAGGTGTGTGACACAGTTTTGTCGGTTCCAGCTTCGGTACCGACAACCACTTTGGCACCGATCCCTGTGTCAGTGCAGACCATGACCTCAGCACTGATGACTTCTTCGGTGCAGACACCCATAGTCCAGTCTCTCTTGGCACCATTGTTCTCGGTGCTGACTGGTGAGATGGGCACCAAAATTGCCTTTTCTGTGGACAGACCTGTTTCTCCTTCAGTCTCCGTGAGGTCTACTAGAAGCCTTCCTGAACATGATGTGTTGCGTCTTGTGGATTAGGTGCTCTTGGCCAGAGGTATCCCACACCCCAGGAACTATCTTTCCTTGGGAGGTGATCACCCATCTCCAAAGACCCCTTCTTATTCTCCTCCTTCATTGCCTTTGAAGTCCATGGATATAGCACAGTCTTCCCCTTCTGTGGTTCCCTTTATGGATCTCACTAAGGAACCGCAGTTACCCTCATGGCAGGAAAGTTTTGCTATGACCCGGGATGTCAGTTGTGACACGTATAGTTTAATACTCCATAGCCATTCAGGGACTCCAGGGTGGCAGGCTGAGCCACTTAGGGGAGGGATGACCCCTGTCCTAGACATTCACTCCTCTTCAGGTGGACCAGCCTTCCAACTGATGGAGAAGGCTTTCGCTGCTGCTGGTGATACTGGACTGTCTATCCCTCCGCCCTCCTCTGGTACACTGGTTTCACACATCGCACTGAGCAGACACTGGGTGCAAGGGCCTCAGGACATATTCCCACAGGAAACCCTTTTTCCACTGTCTTCCCCAGCTTCTCCCACTGAGGAAGTCCACTGGAAACATTCATGTAAGAGGAAGCACATGGACTCTACAGAGGAGTCCCTCACTGAAGACACAGATTTTGATGAGGGGGAAGGATCCCCTTGGTCACCCTTTGAGGTTTCTTTTCGTGATAGACAAGCATGGCAATTCTGAACTACTTAATACAATGGCTATTTACTCAGTACTGGAGCATTAGGCATCCTACAGGATTCCTGGATCCACCGGTCCAGTTCATCCCCCCTACGCCGCTTCAGGTCAAAATAATGGTGCCTGACCTGCTCACCAGTCCAAGGAACACCAGTGGCACTGGTGAGATCACAGGCAAGACTGTTCCAGGCCTCCGCTTTATGTTGGGTCCCCTGATACTGGCCCTGCATGAGTCTTTGCTCATGTTTGTGGACGAGGAGCCAAACCATAATTTTGGACTCCTGGATGCCCCAGCATTGCCCTCACCTACACCAGCCATGCTGACTGCAGAAGGAAGCTGCAACCAGTTATAGGAAGTATTCTTGCCTGTGGAGATTAAATATGCCTCATTTCCCGCACTTATTTTTGATTTGCCAGTTTTGAAAAAGCTCAGCTGTGGGCACAGCTGCTTAGCTGATGTTGGCAATGTTTAAAATCCTTTTGATAGATATGTATCTGTTGAAAGTATATGTTTGTGAAATGCTATCATGGCTTAGTGGTTAAATACTGTGACTATAGTGCACAGTATCCTGAGTTTGAGCCCTGTCACTGCTTTTTATTTTCCTGCTGGGCAGAACTGACTGGTTAAGGAACAGTAAAGCAGGTGTGAGCGTGTTTACATGACTTTCCCCGACTTTGCCCGATGTTGCGCTGGTTAGCACGGAGTTGCGTGAAGGTAATCAGCAGTAACGTGCAGTGAACCTGTGTTACTCCTCCTTTGCATTGAGCAGCTATGCTCAAATGTATTTAAATATGCTCAATACTGGTAACATGTGGTTAGCAGTGCTTTATATTGCTTAAAATAAGGTACTCATGCCTCAGAATGCATAAACATTTCACCTTCATATATATAATTCATGCACTACTAAATTTAACATTTCAATGCTTTTTACAAAACTTATACATAAAAAATGTCAGGAAATGTTTTTTTATACGGATTTCCCATAGAAAATGGAATGTGCAGTAGTGGGACTTGAACTGGTAATGCCTCCTCTTTGTGCAAAAGCTCTAACCACTACGCTATCGCTATGTTGCTTAAATTGCATATATTTTCCTTGTTATCCTCTTCTGGTGTCTAAGCTGCTGTAACTGTAGCTAAGCAATGGGTAAATCTGCGCAACTACGAGCAGCTATATCGAAAGATAAAAAAATGATTTTTATTTTTTATTATGTTAGTTGTTGAACATATGGGGGAGTGTAGTGCTACATTGTACACATATGAGCGAACTCATCATTTAAATGTGAATTTGTGGCATTTCTTCATTGCAGGGGCGTGGATATTTGGACTGCTCGGCAGTCCGACACACCCCATAAACTCGTCCACGATCCATGTAGGCTTTGGAGTTGAGGCAGTGTGCCCTCATTAATATGCATGGTGCGCTGCCATCATAATCTTACACTGGCGCTTCCATGCAAGACTAATCTAGTCTAACAAGGAAGATTAGTAAATCTGGGGGACTAGGTTTAATGTGACTTATAAATTTCAGTTTAAGGCCTAGAACTAAAAAAGAATACTACCACTATGAAAATAGTTTGTGCTGAAGAGTTTGCCATTTATATTTTGTTCATAATCCTTATGCTTGCAGAGCTTTGAACATTTGTTCAAAATACAATGACATAATTTGATTCTGTCAAAATGCATAGGGTCCACCCATTGGAAGTCACATTGCAAACTTTCTGGGCTCCATTGGAGTGAATGAGTTAAAATGTGCTTTACTAGCCCCTTAATTATTTTATCATGTTCACCCACCAGTTTTTTTCCTGTTCTATTTTACATTATTTATACCTTGTTAACCAGGAAAGTGAAGTGGTCCTAGGACCCTTTCCAGCCACAACCTGGGCTAGATTGGCAATGATAATAACACGTAATAAATGCACTTAGCAACACAAAGAAAAAAATAAATACTACCATAAAGCCATTTGACAAATAACTCATAGCCAAGGTGTGACAGTGAATAAGTAAAACATTAAACAACAGTTTCTATTGCTACTGCGGTGGTGGTGCTGTGGTAGTGTTGTCGCCGCACCGTAAGACGCTATCCGGTTCAATTCTCAGCTAGAGCATCTTCTGCATGGAGACATGTGTGAATGGGCGTACCTTCGTTGAAGGTTGTGTGTCAGAGCTGGCAACTCGGCATGTAAAAATCCATAGCCAATCATTAGTGGACCGGAGTTCCTCTGTGGCGACCCCTAACCGGGAAAAGCCAAAAGACACAAGCATATATTAATAATGCTTGTCTCTATTATGTTAACTTTAGGTATGCACCCATATTGCACAACTCCCATTTCTGCAAGATGTTACTTTTCTCTAAATGACTCGGAATCAGCAAGTGAATGTTTTATGGCTCCACAAAAGAAGAGTGGAATGATAATTATAACTCCCTCACTTTTGTTGTCTAAAGATAATATGGAAACATATTAAACCTACACATTTTGGAATGGAACAACCATTACAGCAAAGTCTAATAACTAGCATGATGAAAAAGATTTGGGATATGAAGAAAGTAGGAAAAAGAAAGTTGAAGAGGGTTGATTAAGATGATGACAATTATATAATACACACATGCATGCACATGCCCCATCTGTGAGTGTATATATTTGTGTGGATCTTTGTATATGCATGCAATGTAGTTCATAGGTTGTTACTAGGCCCTGGGGCCTATATAAGCCTAGCCATAACATTTCCCTGACTATTTCTTCCCACAATACACACACATGCACATCCATATGCCAATGTGTGTGTCTACTTACAAGAATATATACATACATTTTATACACACACAGATCTGTACTATATATATATATATATATATATATATATATATATATATATATATATATATAATGTGTATAAAATGTATGTATGCAACATATATATATATATATATATATATATATATATATATATATATATATATATATATATATATATATATATGGGTCTACCTGACATGGTCGACAGTTCATATGATCAACAGTTTATTTGGTCGACAGTTCATTTGATCGACAAGCATTTTAGATGGGGGGCTGTGCCCCCCACACCTCCCCTAACTAAATATATCAACTCCAGGGTTGCACAACATTGGGGAAGGGGGCAAATCTGCTTGTCAACCAAATGAACTGTCGACCAAATGAGTGTCGATCATATGAACTGTCGACCATGTCAGGTAGACCCATATATATATATATCTATAAATATATATATATATATATATATATATATATATATATATATATATATATATATATATATATACATATGGGTCTACTTTGATTTACCGAAAATGCAGTTAACAGACACGCGGAAGAGGGAGACGAAATGATCGACAGGTAAGTTTACCGACAAGGTGATGTGCCGAAATCGAGTTGACCGACATGCGGAAGAGGGAGACGACATGACCGACAGGTAAGTTTACCGGAAAGGTGATGTGCTGACAGCGGATAGAGCGAGTAGGGTAACGTGTGAGCGCATCTCGGTAAGTGTGCGATTGTGACGGAGTTAGGAGCGGTAAGGTAAGTGTGCGTTGTTGTGGGATTTTGGGTTAGGGTGTGGGATAGGTGAGTGTGTGGTAGTGTCGGAGGTAGGGAGGTAGGGTTCGGGTAGGGTAAGTGTGTGATAGTGACGGAGTTTAGTTTAGGGTGGGTTAAGTGAGTTAGGGTTAGGGTGCAGGTAGGGTGAGTGTGCGATTGTGTCGGACCTTAGGGTTAGGGGTGGGTTAAGTGAGTTAGTGTTAGGGTGCAGGTAGGGTAAGTGTGCGGTAGTGTCGGACCTTAGGGTTAGGGGTGGGTAAGTGAGTTAGGGTTAGGGTGCAGGTAGGGTGAGTGTGCGGTAGTGTCGGACCTTAGGGTTAGGGTTTGGGTTAGGGCTAGTGGCTATGTGATGTAGTGTAATGTGTTGTTTACGTTTAGTGTGTCGGTGTAATGGTGTTCGGTGTTTTGCGTTGTCGGTTTTGTGTGTTGTCGGTTATCTGGTGTCGGTGGTTTGTATGTCGGCGAACTGGCGTGTCGGTGTTCTAAAGTAGACCCATATATATATGTGTGTGTGTGTGAGATGCAGTATTCTTCTTCTTTCGACTTTTCCCAGTTAGGGGTCGCCACAGTGGATCACCTGTCTGCTCATGATTGGCAGTGGTATTTTACAGTGTCGAGTTGCCAGCCCACCTTTCCACAAAAGGCACACGCACTCACACACTCATGCCTAGGGGGCCAATTTAGAGTGTCCAATCCACCTACAGTATGTCTTTGTGTGAGATGCAGTATAGTGTGAATATATCTACAGATAAATATGCAATATATATTCTTGTAAGAAGACACACATGCATTGGCATATGGATGTGCATGTGTGTGTATTATGGGAAGAAGCAAAATCTGACGGTAATGCTACTCAATGCTAGAAGTCTAAACCTCAAAATGCACTCACTCGAGGCACTTCTTAAAATGGAGAACATTGACATCTGTGCAGTGACAGAGACCTGGTTCAAAGCTCCAGAGAGCACCCCTGCATTGCCAGGCTATATTTCATACCACACCTTTCGGCCACCAAACCCGGACCTAAACACTAAAGGTGGAGGTGTGTCCATATTCATTAAACATATCCACACCTCCAAGCTAGTTGCTAAGCATAATTCATCCGAGATTATCCAAGTTCAACTAACTCTGGATAAAACCGCAATCCAGATTGTAGCTTGCTACAGACCCCCCACCATGCCCCAGGATTCCCACTCCTCTTTTCTTGATACACTGGAAAATATTAAGGTACAACCCAACACTCTAATAATGGGTGATTTCAACTACCCTACCATTAACTGGGAAAACTACTCGTGTACCAAATCTTTTGCTCAACGTTTTCTGGAAAACATAATTTCCAATGCCTTGGATCAACTTATCCATGCCCCCACCAGGGGCAGCAATATCCTAGACCTGGTCATCACCAACATGGGTGACTGGTGTTCCACAGCAGAGGTCAGCTCCTCGTTGGTCAGATCCGACCACAAGCTAATCACCCTAGACATCCACATCCCGCTCCCACCCTCCATTAGGAAAACAACCGTAAATAATTTCTCCAAATCCAACTTCATGCTTCTTAAGACAGAAGTGGCAGACTTCACGACACTCATGCAGATGGACAATAGAGGTATGACTGCTGAATCCTACGCAAATGCACTTTATAAGCACTTACATGAGTGCATGGATCATGCTATCCCTAACAGAACCAAGATGCTATCCTCCAAAAAATTGGATGCCAATCTGGTGGTCTTCTGCCATAAACAAACTCTACAACAGAAGAAAAAAACTGTTGCAAAAAAGAGTAAAATCCCACAATTAGAGGAACTCCCTGGTCAGCCTCATTAAGAAGCTGAAATCCCTCATAAAATCCTCCAAAGCTAGTAATGAAAACAAAATTGCCACTAATTCTAAAGACAACCACAAAGCATTCTATAGCTATGTCAAGAATCTCAATGGCAACACTGAGATCTGCTCTGAGTTACAGAAGAATGTCACTAAATATACAGAACCAACTGATATTGCCAACATCCTGGCAGATAGGTTCAGTGCTAACTTTACTCCCTTTCACCCCCTAAAGGGCCCATCTTTATACCGGAAGAATGCAAAGTTCCTGTAATCACGGCTGCACAGGTAAAAACCTCACTCTCCAAAGCCAAGAACACAGCATCCATTGGACCTGACAACATCTCAGGCTGCCTTCTACATGAACTACAGAATGAACTGGCACCCCATCTATGTATCTTATTCAGTCATAGCCTCACCTCAGGCTTTGTGTCCATTGAATGGCACACCACGACAGTTATCCCACTCCACAAAGGGGGGGGGGGCACAACAGACCCCGGGAACTACCACCCCATTAGCCTGACGAGTCTGGTCTGCAAGGCCAAGGAACATATCATCATGGAACTCATAAACAAAGACATTGGAGATCTCCAGACTCTGGACCCCATACAGTTTGGGTTTGTAAAAAGCAGATCATGTCTTCTAAACCTGATAGACT